>NW_026116988.1:0-280999 GCF_001640805.2 Lates calcarifer
CACCATGTCTTAACTAAAGTGTGTGTCTTTTACTGTAATTCAAAGGTATCCACACTGTGAAAACTAGATACCAACAGAAGGAGCAACCTCATGGAGCAGTGTATTTGATGCCATCATCTAGCCTTGGAGAAGGGAGACTATATCAACAATATTGTTAACATGATGATAGAAAACCACCTCCACTTCAGCTTCCTCTGACCAACTTTTTAGAAGTTTATTATTTTCTGTCTGTCATCACAAGTTGAATTTCTTGCCTTTGACTTTGTTTCTTGGGTGATAAAGCAACATTTTTAAAAACAAATTTAGGGACCACCCACACTCAGAAGTCAGCTTCACCACCTTTGTAATTTGTGATCCGTTTGTTTATTGAATTTTAAATAAACTCACTGTGATAATGGTACTGAGTGCATTTTTCATTAATTACATTTCACAATATTACAGGACACTTTGGTGAATCTGTGTGTCCAGTGTCATTAAAATGGATAAGTACGTAAGACAGTTATGGGGACAGAACAAACTAATATCTGTCATTTGATCTTCATTAATACCTTTATTGCAAATTGAAAAGTACATTAATTCAGCAACACCAGACAGATGTATAATGAATGTAATAAATAGATGAATTAAAGAATGTAGTGCACAATTTACAGTTCGCTGTAACTATTAAAAAATTAAAATAAAATACAGCTGTGGATCAAGATAAAGTTGAATCCCAGTAACAAATACAATTCACAGAGGAAATGAAAATAATACATAGCTTACAGCATGACGTACAAGACTACCACTTAAACAAAGAAATGTGTGTGGCTATAACACTGTTCACAAACCTGCAGGTCTTGTCAGTGTTCTCTGGATTGTCACCACCATTCACCTGCAGCTGTGTGGAGACAGATGATTTTCATGTCTGGATACTACAGGTGGAGGTGGTGCAGGTCCTCCACTGTTGCAACAAGGGTGTAGCTGTCTCCAATGAACTACATTATTCCAGGAAATTTCCTTACAACCTTTAAATATAGTCTATGTTTATAGCAGATAACTAGCTAATGTTAATTAACATCATTGACAACCCGCTGTAACTTAGCAATCACAAAGTTAGGTAATGTATACTTGAACAACGTAAATACAACAACATTTTTAATGACTTAGCATGGCAAAGCTGTGAATCCAGTGCTGTCAGGTTGCTGTGTAGGAGGGCGGGTAAAGTGTCCTCACGGTACCCCCGTCGAACCCATCTCCTTGCTTCTCTCCAGCTCCACCCTCTTATCCAATATGGCTACTTCCATTTTTTTAGTTGCAAAAATACCAAGATGGCGACTGCCAATGAATGCTGAGCATTCACACTATTGTTCTTCAAATCTTTGTTCTTATTCTTCCATACATTTTTCAGCATCTAACTACTCCCACATATTTTGTGGTAGAAAAACCATTCAACCACCAAAATGTTCAGCTCATTCAGGACATTATTGCTTGTATTCAACTCTTTTTTTATACTATTTTTACTGTTTATACTAAAATATTCAACTTCTTGTGCAAATTATTTCCCATTCAAATGAATGGATGGAATGTTCAAATCAATGAAAACTTCAGCCTCTTTGAACTTTAAATACTTCAGCATACTTTGTGCTAAAGACTTTTTTAAACTTTAAACAAGTCCCAATAAGTTCAGCTATTCAACACGTCTGTGTTCAGTAAAGTCTCCCGACGTTGGTAGTCACCTGATTCTATCGATGGGAGTTACAGTTTTTGAGATAGTATGAGGAGTTTAAGAGGTGCACAGAGCAAAATCTGACACAGTAAAGGCTGAGACCTTGATATTGCTATGGCAACCTGTGAGTGCAGTTGGACACAAATTGTTCAACTGTCAAATTCAGTTGGTGATAGAAAACACATTTATGCACCCAGGTAAATATGAGCAAAAGATGCGTTGTTAGGAAACAGCATCCCTCCACTCTGTAAAGCAAATTCAGGTAATCGTAAATTGATGAAGAGCTATGCAAACAGTAAGATGTGTGACATTATCAAGCAGTGACTTTCATAACTTGTTCCTGAAAGGTAATACCTGAAATGATGCATGTAATAACCATTAATATGAATTCTATCAACTATGAACTTCTTTGCAACCATTATTTGTATATTTATTAGCTAATGTACAAAGACTGGTAGTGTATTTATTGTCATTGAGAATGATAGTCACCCAAAATACATATTTATGAAGTTACAATAAGCTATTGACATGTTTTCAACACTGACACCATTATCACAAAAGCAAGTTAAACTAATATGCACATATTCCAGTGCATGTAGTCTAAGAAATACCTGTTTCTGGGTCATCACTTTCAGTCTCAACAGGTTGCTGTCTTTTCTTAGATCTTGTCAGATCCTGTATAATAAGGAATTATGAGAATACTAATAATAGAATACTGACAGCTAACTGATAACACACCTTCATTGTCTGAATGTAAGCCATCTAGATAGACTTCCGTAAAACATTTAGTCGCTTAGTTTATAAGTTTGTCTTAACATTGCTAAAATGTGAACTGAGCATGAAATTCTGCACTGTTCAAATGTTTTCAGCCTATGGAAGCTCAAGTATTTCATCTGTTGTAAAGCCCTGTTTAAAATAGTCTTCAGTGTGGTCATAATCCATTTCATTGTCAAGTTGAATAGGAGAACTCATGCCAAATAACTGCAACTTTGAGTGTTGTGTGAATCTTATAATTTCAACATGATCTCATAATTTCAATTTATCATCTCATAATTTCAATTTATTATCTAGTAATTTTTACATTATCTCATAATTTCGATTTACTATCTCGTAATTTATTATCTCATAATTTTGATGTTATCTCATAATTCTGACGGTTTATCTCATAATTTTGACATTATCTCATCATTTTTACTTATCGTGTAATTCAGACTTATCTCACAGTTATGGCTTTTTATCTCATGATTTCAATTTATCTCATAATTTCAATTTATCTCATAATTTCGACATCATCTCATAATTATAATTTTAAATCTCACAATTTCGACATTATCTCATAATTTCGATTTACTACCTCATAATTTCGATTTATTATCTCAGAATTTTGATTTATTATCTCAGAATTTTGATGTTATCTCATAATTATGACTTTTTATCTCAGAATTTCAACATTATCTCATCATTTTGACTTGTCTCATAAATCTGACTTATTATCTCACAATTATGACTTTTTATCTCATGATTTTGACTTAACACAGGCAGTTTTTTTTTCTTATACTGGTGGAAATGTGTTTCCATATCAGCCTGAGCTGCTCTGCTATGGTGAGAAAGCTGCCAATCAGAGGTAGTTTTAATAGTTCCTGTTGTCTTTCAGTGTTCTGTGTAGAAAAGGTAACAGAAAGGTTTGTGTCATCAGAGTTTTTACCTCCTATCCTCTTGTCCTCCTCTGAAGAAACTGTGGGCCATGTCCTTCTTCGATAGGTCCTCTGTGACGTCTTCTGCTTCACAAATGGACTTTTGGTTACAGGACGGTCAGGTTTTTGTGGGCTGCTTTCATGTACTGGCTCTGCGGGAGTATAGTCATCGCCAGTGCTTTCAATACAGCTTGTACAGGCCTCTGATCCCTCAGATACTTTGGAGAACCGTTCAAAATATTTCTGTTAAGCTGAAAATGAAACATACAAGAGGCTTATAGTTAAAAGAAGAAGAGACATGAACCCAGTGTGAAAATCTTTGTCTGTGAGACCCTCTTAGAACCTTGGCAACCTAACCTGACAATGAACCCTGTGTGTTAGACAGGGTTAGAGTTGGTGTGGTTTTGCAAGAGCTACAAGGTTAATAGAGAGACATGGTGGTTAATTCCACTGACTGTTTTATTTACAGTTAGATTCATTTTAAATTAAAGTTAACTTGCTGTGTTTCAAAATGCATATTTGCAAGTATACTGTCAGTTCTCCTCCAAGCTGGTACATCTGGGTCATCACCAGCATCAGAACTTGAGCTTCCAGGGATGTATGTGTCTGCACTGCTGTCAGAATCTAGGTTTATAAAATACACACACACACACATATATATATACATATATATATATATATATATATATATATATATATATATATATATATATATATATATAGGGAGAGAGAGAGGGAGAGTGAGAGATATACAGATACAGATAGATAAACTGATAGGCAATAGAGAGAGACATGGGGGAAGGAGCAATCTCACTGTAGCTGCAGCAAATACTAATCACCTGGGAGGACACCTGCATTGCAACTGGCCAGTAACAATAACAGGATGGAATATTCTATTAAATTACTGCCATATGAAATGAGCTAAAAACAAATAACTATTGAACATGTAAATTGTAGCCATGTCTTTGCTGATGTAAGTTGTAACATTATCTTCTTCTATCATTGTTGCTGCAGGCAAAAGCCTCTTGCAGCATCTAAGTCTGGGGTTTGTTTTGAGCACTCTTGTGGAACTAATCTATGGATTCTCTCCATACTGTTTGACTGACTGATACTATTTGACTATTACTTAGGTGGTAAAAGAGGCTAATGGTGTACTATACAAGAATAGTGTAATGTGATTATGGTATCACAACTGAAAATCAGATGGCCAAATAATGAGCCAGCATTATTACCTGCATTTGGTATTTTTTGTATTTCCTGTGCCTGGACAAGCAATTAAAATAACGCCCCCTGAGGTAATGTAAGTGTGTCCTCATTCTGGTGAGTCGGCCACTCTGTCTGCAGGACATCAAAGACAAAAAAGTGAATCTACCTGATGTAACATTTGACCATCAAATACATTATTTTCACAATTTTAATGAAGAGCCACACTACAATTAACACTGTCATAGACTAGCAAATAAGATTTTTGTCTGTTAAAAGATTGTGACAATGATGAATAGCTGTCTTAAATCAAATCTGTTCTCAGCAAGGCCTAAGAATAGGATTGGGAATAGTAATTGTTCCTTACTTAAGACATTTACATTACATTCACAACTATTACAGTAACTGAACATTAGAAAAACTTAATGCAAACGCCCTCCTGATGCTGGCACTCCTTTACAGACCTTCAAATCACTAATCAAGACCCACCTGTTCAACCTGGCATTTACATAACTACAGCTTTATTTAATTTACTTTTGACTTTATTTTGAGCAGTTGGTGACAGGCCTATGCGTTTCCGATCCAATTCCCATCCCCTCCATTTCACTGATAACTAAAAATAATAAAAGATAGGCTGATGATAAGTGGAGCCAGGTGTGCAAATAGGCAGGGCAGTCAGGTGAGTGAGGACAGGGAGAAATGTCTTTACACGTGGTGGGCAGCAAGAGCAAGGAAGGAATATGGCCAGGGAACAGTGATCTGAAGCTGGAGACAGGGGCCCAAGGAAACAGAGGGTCAGATTGTGACTGTATCCCACCCTTGAGGGATGGATTCCAGACATCCCTATGCAAGAAAGAAGCAAGTCCAGCAGGAAGGGGTCTGGAGATTAAAAGAGCAGGGACCCTATGGTGTGTAATATGAGGGCAGGATAAAGATAAAGTAGGGTGGACACTTCTGATGGACAGCTAAGAAGCTGGATAAATAGGTGAAGCTGGTCAGGAGAACAGCCTGGAGGCCACAGAAAATGTCATCACTTCATCATTTTATCTTATTAGACGTTTGTGTAACATTTTGTCATAATTAGTAATATTAGTATTGAGTTATGAGAGGCAGGGGGGGATGTCTGATGCTGTGACACTACCTGTACCGTACGACATGATTTTGTGAGACCGACACTTACTCGCTGCTCTTCTTGCTCACTTTCTTGTCCTGAAGTCTTCTGTTATACATTATCTGCTGCTGCTTGGTACTATTCTATTTTATTTTTTGATCGCTACCTGTTTATTGACACTTTCTTTGACTCTAGCCTCATTAGCCTCTTAAATTGTACCCTCACCTTCTCATTCCTACAGCTAACCTAGCTTAAACTAACTACCACTATGGCTTGTGTTGGCTGTTCTGCTCTTGAAGACAGGGTGTCTCTGCTAGAGAGACGTGTCCGTCAACTAGAGCAGCTCCTTTCTCCTAGCATTACCTTAGATATGACGGGCACTCCAGATAGCATTAGCCACAGGCTCAACAGCGACCCTGTTAGGGCTAGCTTAGCCTCGTTGGCTGTGTGTGTGGAGTTCATCCCTGTCAGTCAGCAAGGAGGGGCATGTAAGAGCAAGCAACCGGTTGTGTGACCTGGTCTGCAGTTGCCTCTCCCGACTGCAAACCAGTTTTCGACTCTTGCTAGCCCCGTTGCTAGTACTGTTCACCCATGTGTCTCCCCCGTTCCCGCTGACAGGGCTAAACATCGCACTCTAGTCATAGAGTGGGGCCAGAGCTTCTGACATAGAGGATAATCTTAGGGTGCTGGCATCACGCAGGGAGAAACAGGGGGCTCAGGCACATTCCACACCTAGCTATAGCAACATTGTCATTCATGTCAGCACCAATAACATTAGAATGAAGCAGTCTGAGGTCACCAAAGCTAGTTTAGCTAGGACGTTTGAGTTTGCCAGAAAGATGTGTTGGCATTGATTAGTCGTCTCTGCTCCTTTACCCATGCGGGGAAGTGATGAGGTGTACAGCAGATTAACGTCTCTGAACCGCTGGCTGGCTCATCACCGTAGTGAGCAGGGATATAGTTTTGTGGATAACTGGCCTTCTTTCTGGGGCCGCCCTGACCTGCTGAAGGCAGATGGCCTGCATCCTACTGGAGCAGGCGCTGCTATTTTATCTAGGAATATAGACAGGTGTTTATGTCGGGTTTGACAGTAGGGCCCTAGTGATCGGCAGGTCACAGGTGATTAGAGAACCTGCTAGGTCTTTAGGTGGTGCGGTTTTGGACTCCACTAGCTTAGATGATAAATCTAACCAGGAAAATTTGCAGACTTTAGATGCTCAGACTGATCTGATCTACTGCATTCAGACTGTCCCCTTTCCCTGCCGTACTATTCACAAGTTCAAAATCAGAGGCTCTGTATCTCCAGTGGCACCAGGGTGTTCTGGAATATAAGCGTGCACTGTCTACTGCTAGAGTAGCATATTTTTCAAACTTAATCAATAGAAATAAACATAATCCTAGATTTCTTTTTGACACTGAAGCTAAACTCACTGAAAAGCAGCAGGATCCTAGCTGCTCGCCCTTTACTGCTCGTGAGTTTCAGATTTTTTTTCTGAAGTAAAATTGATGAGATTAGATTAAAAATATACATTTTCTCCGGCATCTCCTGCAGAACCAGCTGAGCATCATACTGAGTCTCAGAGAGTTTCTGCTCTGATGAATTTTGACACTGTATATGTTAATTCATTATCTAAGCTGGTACTAGCCTCTAAACCCACCACTTGCCTTCTTGACCCTTTACCAGGTAAACTCTCCAAAGAACTCTGGTCAGTCTTGGGCCCTGCAGTGCTGAATATTGTGAATACGACTGGCACTGTTCCTTCTAGCTTCAAAACAGCTGTGGTTAAACCTTTACTTAAGAAACCACACCTTGAGCCTGGGTCTTTAAGTAACTATTGACCTGTTTCAAATCTTCCATTCTTCTCTAAAATACTAGAAAAAGTAAAATCTTAGTTATCTGACAGAACTCTGTGTGTCTCTTGTAATAACACCATATAAGCCTTTTCTGATGTGAAATGATATGGAGTACCCTAGGGTTCTGTTCTTGCCCCCCTGCTTTTCTCTGTTTATATTTCTCTTCTTGGCCAAATAATTCAGAGTAATGGAATTAATTTTCTCTGTTATGCTGATGATACCCAGCTGTATGTGCCTATAAAGGCTGACAATGCCGCTCAAATTAGGGAACTAGAGATCTGCTTGTCTTCTGTTAAAAGCTGAATGTCTCAAAACTTCCTGCTTCTTAGCTCAGACAAAACTGAAATGCTGGTTATTGGCCCGGTGCAATATATATATCTTTGTAAATTTCCCCATTGTGGGACTAATAAAGGATTTTCTTATCTTACAGACACCAGTTCGATCAAGTAACTATATCCCATGACAACTGTGTGATTTCTCAAAGTACAACAGCCAAAAATCTGGGTGTCACACTTGATCCTGCTCTTTCCTTTGGTCAGCACATTAAAGACATTACAAAGACAGATTTTTTTCACCTATGCAATATAGCTAGGAGTCTTTTCTTTCCATAGCAGACGCTGAAATTCTAGTTCACACCTTTGTTTCCTCTAGACTGGATTATTGCAATGTTTTGCTTTCGGGACTACCGTGTGCTAGCACTAAAAGTCAGCAAATGGTTCAAAATGCTGCAGCTAGAATGCTAACCAAATCGAGAAGGTTTGACCACGTTACTCCAATTTTAGCCTCCCTTCATTGGCTCCCTATTCATGTTAGATCAGACTTTAAAGTTCTCCTAATGACCTATAAAATTCTAAATGGGTTAGCCCCCTCATACCTGTCTGATCTTCTAAATCCTTATATTCCCTCCCGTGCTCTGCGTTCTCAGAGTGCAGGGCCATGCAGAGTTAAAAAGAAGTCAGCAGGCTGCAGGGCCTTTCCCTATGGGGCCCCCTTACTCTGGATTTAAAGGCCTCAACTGAGTCAGCCTGTCTAATATCAATAGGGAGCTTGTTCCAAACTAAAAACCCATCTTTATGCCTTAACTTTCAGCTAGCATATTATTCTGATTCCTATTTCAGGTTACCATTTTTCCTTCAGCGGGTTAGGTCAGGCTCAATGCATCAGTTGAGCTTAGTAGTTATTAAATGTTGTCCATGATGTCCTGCCGACGAGATTACTATAAACCGTTTTAATATCGCTGCATTACTCTATCTGTGTGTTTCTTCCCTCAAGCACATCAGTGCCCAGGCTGTGCTTCTTTCTCTCTCTTCTACTGTCTCTTACTGCAGGGTTCTGCCTCCGGAGCTGTAGTCTCCTGCTGCTCCCATGATGCAGCTCAACCGATGATGCGACAATAATTAAATGCTTATTAGTGTTAGTGATAGTGTTAGTGCTTCTAATGTTTCACTGTTTTGTCATTATTATTCATTTAGCTATATTAATAGTAATTATTATTATTACTACTACTATTTACATTTTGATTTAGTCTGTGTATCTGAAATGTTGTCTTTCTCTTACCCCATCCCCCCACCCCCCTCTCTCTGTCTAAACCCAACCGGTCAAGGCAGATGGCCGCCCACCCTGAGTCCGGTTCTGCTCGAGGTTTCTGCCTCTTAAAAGGAAGTTTTTCCTTGCTACAGTCGCCTATTGCTTGCTTATGGTGGGATCTGTTGGATTTCTCTCTGTAAATTTTATAAGATAAAGAGTACCGTCTAGACCTGCTCTATATGTACAGTGCCTTGAGATAGGACATTGACCTTGACCTTTGACCTTTGACCATCAAAATCTAACCAAGTCACCTTTGAGTTCAAGAGGAGATTTCCTTTAAGACAGACCACATTCACATGAATGGGACTCACCTTTGACCTTTTCACTTCACTTAATAATTTCATTCTGTTAGACATTTGTGTGATAATTAGCATATGAGTTATAGCGCAAATGTGAAGAATTTTCCCCCACTGTGTTAAAAATATATTACAAAATAGACATTTAAAAAAGTGTTAATGATTGATTGTATTTACAGATATTAATGCATATTTTGATTTACTTATGGCAATCAAAATCTTTATCATTAATTTTTTTCCAAAGAATAAGACTGCTTTGAAAGGACGTTACAGTGATTAAATGGGTTCCCCTGATGATTTAGGGCCAAACTATTCAATAAAATTAAAGTCTGATCACATAAGTGTACTAATCTATATAAAATATGAAGCATACTGATATACGCAGTTACACACTTCCACCGGGGAAATTCACACACCATGCAATACTATCAGACCACTAGGGGCGCAGTCCCAAACACACCATATCATGAAACCCTGGACCCCACGGGGTAAGGTATCTCAGGTTAAGGTTCTTAATGGTGTATTACCTCTACACAGAGATTATGGATTGTTGATTCATACCTTCATACCTCATACCACTTCATACTAACATGTAATGTTTACACACACACACATAAACACACATACAGATTTTCAAAGTAAGACCCTTTAATTTTAAGAGCTTAACAGAATCAGAGACTGAAATACACAGAGAATGAGAAGGACACTTAAACACAGTGATATTATTGATCGATAGGTGACTGCTCTTCCAGTTTGCGCCACTGAAGACCACAGGGTACTGTGTGGTGCTAAAATGAATTGTAGTGGTAGTATAATTGCAAAATAGTATAAATAGCAAAATTGCAAACAGCGTAAAATATTCATAATGATCTTTATTATAATTATTTCTTTTTTTGGGAGGATTTTTTGATACTTGTGCTGCGTCGGGAGCTTGAACCCGAGACCTTTGGGATCATTAGTGATATTTAACTGAATAGTTCAGCTCTTGGTTCTAACTTTCAGCTTCTGCATCTACCCTCTCTCTCTGCTAATTTCCACCATTTTACACATTTTGCTTCAGAAATTAGTTTTGACTTCCAACTTTTAACTTTTTCGTCATTTCAACAATGATTTCAGCCATTTTAAGCATTACTTCAGCAATCCATTCAGCTCTCAGCATTCACACACATTTTCCACAGGAAATGCATTTTATCTAGTTGTAATTGTAATCTATTTATTTAAACAGGGACAGTACACAATAAAACATTATCCTTATATGAAAGAAGGAGAGATGCTTTGTACCAGGTTTTAGCAATTGCTAATTTCCACCTGTAGTCCCTGAGCAGGTAGATGGAATAATAAATTAATGGCAGAAAAAGATGCAAATGGAATACAAAACACCAGGTCATAAAATATTACAGACAAAATACAAGGTCATAAAATATCACAGACATTCCCCCCACTCCACCCCCCACAGATATGTGCAACTACTGAATATACCACAATCCTACACCACTTTCCACACACACAATTCATAAATGTTTACAAGTTTGCTTTGACAGTATCAAACGTTTTGTTAAGTTTGAAAAGGATTGAAAGTTTATACATGCTCTGTTGGAAAAGCATTCCACTGATTTATGGCTAAGTAAGAAAAAGATGTTTTGCCAAATGAAGTTTTGTGTTGTGGAATATGGCATTCTCCCCTTGTAACTGATTCAGTTGCTAGTGTTGTTTTTTCAGATCAACAATGTAACAATAACAATTGTTTTCAAAGGAGGGGCAGTAGCATTATTAATGATTTTAAAGAGTAAGCAAAGCAAACATTTGAGTGCATTATCAAATTTTCAAAATTTAAGATTTCATATTTAGAGAGTATGACAATGATGGTACTGCCGTGTTTTTTGTCAAGAATCTTCAGGGCATTTTTATATAGTGATTCAAAGACCAACTTGAAATACAGTATAATTGTTACGGTGGAATTATCATTGCATTTACAATGGTACTTGATGCCTCATCAGTAAGAGAGCTTCTTATGTGTCTGAAGTTGTTTAGCCATTCAACAACATTATGCATTTCCTTTGTTTATTTCATAGAACCTCTGCTGCACATGAGTATACAATACAGTATCATCAGCATACATCATTATATTAACATTATTACACACTGACGGAAGGTCATTTATATAGATGCTGAAAAGCAGCAGTCTTAAAATTAACCCTTGTGGGATTCCCAGTGTGCATGCTTTAAATGGGGATAGTGTATGTCGACCACTCAGGTAAGACTTAATCCAATTTTGTGTGTGTATGGAAAGGTCATAGTTTGCCATTTTATTTAACAGTATGTCATGGTTAACTGTGTCAAAAGCCTTGCAAAAGTCAAGGAAGACTGGTTCCACCACTCCTCCTTGATCTAGGTTTGTTTGAATTTCTTCAAGTAGCAGCAGCACGCTGTTTCGGTTGAGTGTTTTTTCCTACAGCCAAACTGCATCAGATGTAAGAAAGCCTTGGAATCAAGGTGAGCAATTAGCTGTTCTGCTACAACATCTTCAATAGCTTTTAAGATAGCTGGGAGAATGCTAATGGGTCGATAGTTGCTGACCTTCTGTATATCACCAGATTTATACACAGGAGTTACTATGGCAGGTTTCATGGCACTTGGAAAAGTGCTTTCATTAATTGATATGTTTATTATTTTGGTTAAATGGGGAAATGATAAATTCTGTGTTTTAGGAATGCAGTATCAAGACCATAATGGATTTTTTCGACCTTTGTCTCATTTATCGGCATCATGGTAAAGGTATATCAATGTCTTTCTGCTACTTTTGAAGGTCAGGTTAAGGTCCCGAAATGGTCTGCAAGGATTTGGCTATGTCGCCATCGCCATCTTCCGAGTAGATCAATGGATGCATAGATTGCTTGGGGGAGAGATGCGTCCCGCTGTCCCATTAGCAGCAAGTTTGGTGTGATCGGATCGGGGTCACCAAAGTTGGTGCCTTGATCAGCTAGGATCTCGAATGGTTTACCACTGTGTGCAATAAACCGCCATAGAGTCATTAGAAAATCATCTGTATCCATGCTGTGCAACAGGTCAAGGTGCACACAACTTGTAGTCATGCATTTAAAGATAATCCCCCACTGTTTCTCTGTCCGCTGTCCCACTTTAATGAGGTAGGGGCCAAAGCAGTCCACTCCAGTAGACGAAAATGGAAGTTTGTACAGAGGAAGCCGTGTAGGGGGAATCACTGAACTAGCTTGCCACCTCTGGCACTCTCTGGAGCTGTACTGGTGCCGTTTGACCAACTCCATGCCTTGTAGAATCCAGTATTTCCTCCTTATCTCACTGAACACTTGTTCAGGGCCAGTGTTAAGGAGATGATTGTCATATTCTTTGATGAGGAGTTCAGTCACATGGTGTTTCAGTTCTAAGATTATAGGATGTATAGCGTCCAGATTCAGACTTTCTGCTCTGTGGAGTCGTTCTCCAACTCTTATCAGTCTAGCCCTTGTATCATGTTGAAAAAAAATTACATTGATTACGTTGCAGGTCATTTTGACCCGTACTGTGTAAATCCACTCAAAACAGTCAAAAAACAATTTAAACCAATAACAACTTTATTTTAGATTATATAAACATTTAGAAAAGAGACATAACAATACATTTTTAATTTCAACACTATATTTAAGAACTATTTTGTTCAAGTTTTTCCCTCTGCATTTTTTTCATTTAACTTGCCCCTTTTTCTCACATTTACAATGTTCAACATTTTCAATGCTCTCCACATGATGGACAGAATGTAACTGTGTGCTTTCTGCAGATGTAATTCTTGCATTTCACACAAGAGGTACTTGTTTTACTGTCCTCTCGGGAGGGACAGACCTGGCATATTTTCAGTTTCTTTACACCTGTGTCCACTAGATCCATTGCAGATTGGCAATTGATCTTGACCTTTTCAATGACAGCTGCCACTGCTGGGGGTCGAGCTGGCCTGGCTCGCCTCTGGATCTTGGGAGTGACGAGTGCTTTGCCAAGTTCTTCCAGGAAAAGCCGACGTCGGTACAATTTGCCGGCATTCCATTGCTGGTTGATTTCAGTCCATAGGACATAGGCATTGTAAGCAGACACATCCACAATGTTGTAGAAAATCACCAAGGGCCAACAGGCAGTCTTGTGCTGGCAGCTGTATGTTGCTGTGACTTTGTCCAGATTGTCAACTCCTCCTTTGGTGGAGTTATAGTTCAGGATCATTTGTGGCTTCATGTCTTCTCTTGTGCTCAGAGATGCATCTGTGTGCATTGTGCTCATTACAAGAACATTCTTGTTTCTCTTTGGGCAGTATGAAACAACTGCTGCTTTCTATGTGAAAACAAATATTTAGAAATGCAGAGGTCTGCCCTGCATCTTCAGAATTTCACTGGGAAGTTCTGGCTTATTTCTTCTGACTTTTCCCAACATAGTCAGCTTTTCTTCTGAAGTTCATCTCCAAGGCAGTAGGATGTAAAGAAGTTGTCACATGTGATGTTATGACCTTGCAACCCTTCACTCATCTCCAGCACCACACGCATCCCCTGATTCTTCTCAGATGCTCCTCCAGGTAGCTTTCCAGTATACACTTGTATTATCCAAGCATAGCTAGATTTTGCATCACAGGCTGCCCACATTTTGATGCCATACTTGGCAGGCTTTTTGGGCATGTACTGTTTGAAAGGATAGCGCCCCCTGAATGGAACAAGGCGCTCATCTACAATAACGTGGACCAGGATTGTACAACAAAGGTAGAATTTCAACCCATTTATTCCATACATGTCTAATCGCAGCTACTTTGTCTCTTTCACGTCGACCAGCTCTGGTTTCACGGTTGTCAAATCGGATTACACGAGATATCATGTGAAATGTCTCCAGAGACATTGTTGCTCGAAAGATTGGCCTTCCATACTCTTCATCCCATAGACTTGCAGTTGCTTCTCCCTTTGACCTGTACATTCCAGCTAATACCAGAATTCCGATGTAAGCATGCAAGTCAATCTGATCCAGTGGCTTCTATTTCTCCTGAAATACACGCCTCCCCTCCAAGTTGGTCATTTCTAGTATAATCTTCTCTATTGGTGGGGATATGAAGAGCTGAAATGCTGATTTGATCATCAACTCGTGTGACAGCAAATCTTGTAGGACCGGGAGTCATTTTGATGACATTGGAAGATGACAGTCTACCTCGGCTTTGGTGTGGTGATGTTGACCATTTTATATTACCATCTTTAGATGCTCATGTCCCCTCTGTGGATGATGATTGCTGCATTCCTTGGCTTTCAACCGATGGAGAGACAATGGCAGGCTCGTCCTCTGAATCCTCCTCATTGTCGGAAAATTGACAATCTGGATCATTAATTACATTGTCCTCGGTCTCTGAAAGATCCTCTATCTCTGAAATCTCTTCCTCTGCGTCACTATCTGAGTTCAAAATCTGTGATACAGTTTCTTCAGCTGTAAACCTTCTGGAGCTCATTTTTGGTGTGTTGGTCAAAGAGATGGCATGAGAAAAGTGACAAGAACAAGGGGGAGAAAGTCCCTCCTCAACACACACCTGGGTCTCTGGCAGTCAAAATACAATTAACTGTACATCAAAGCACAGTAGATTTGATGTAGATTAAAAGGACATCAAAGAGGTATGTTTATTTTGGATCTGTACAGCTACTTACCCACATAAAAGTGTCCAGGTCAAAATGACCCGCAACATCATCTTACAAACTCTGCACAGACATTCCACTAAATATCAAAGTGTCCAGATTTTACACACCAGTTCATGACCCTAGATGAGGAAAAGTCACAAGACTAAACAAGAAAAAGAAAGGATAACCAGTACTTTGGTCAACACAAAAACCGAAATGGGTCAAATTGACCCTTAACATAATACAAGGGCTAGTGGCAGCATCATACTCTGGAGCACGGTTGAATAAGCAACCTTGCTTAGAGAGGGGACCTCCCAGCAGATGAAGCCTGCACTTCTTCTGGGAAAGCATCACCTTGAGCTTGTTTCAAGAGATACTGTTCTGCAGCTAAAGCATCTGCAGCAGCCAAAACATCCATCATCCATCCATCATCCTAGCTGTCAGAGACAGACAGTAGATTTGGACTGCTGCAGGTGGTGGTTCCACAGAATACAACCTTCTGTAGCACATCCTCATCCTCCTTTTGAACTTCATCAGTCCTTGGCATTGGCCAGGTGTCTAGACTTAGACCTAGACTTGGACAGGCTTTATTGATCCCTTTGGGATGACTACCTCAGGGAAATTAAGTTTCCACCAGCTTATACAGACAGACACAGCACACAGGGCAGTGGCAACAACAGTTTGCAAATGACAGACAGGAGCAGCATGCAGGACAGTTTGCAAATGACACAGAATATAAATAGAATAAAATAAGAGTGAATTAAGATAAATATACTGAGTATACTGGACTGTGTATGGCATTAAGATAAATAAATACAAATATACTGAACTGTATATGGCTGGCGGTTGATGAGGTCATTGAGTGTCCGGGTGGGTCATTGCACATTAAGGGGGCTACCACTCCCTTCTGTCCTCCATAACCCCCCCCCAAAAAAAGTGAGGAGTTGTAGAGTGTGATGGCATGGTGGACAAAGAAATTCTTAAGTCTTTTAGTCCTACACTTGGGCAAGAGCAGTCTTTCGCTGAACAGGCTCCTCTGGTTGCTGATGACGATGTGCAGAGGGTGGCTGGCATCCAACTTCGACCACAGAGCCAGCCCACCTGATCAGTTTATCCAGTCTGTATGTGTCCTTCTTGGAAATGCTGCCAGCACACCACAGTGTAAAAGAGGACGCTGGCAACCACAGACTGGTAGAACATCCACAGCAGTTTGCTGCAGACATTGAAAGACCACAGTCTCCTTAGGAAGTACATCCTGCTTTGTGTCTTCCCATACAGGTGACTGGTGTGTGTTGTCCAGTCCAGTTTGTTATCCATCCACAGCCCGAGGTATTTGTAAGAGTCCACAGCCTCCATCTCAGCTCCCTCTAACAGGACTGGTCGCGATCTTGGTCTGGACCTCCCAAAGTCAATGACCAGCTCCTTCGTCTTAGAGTTGAGCTGTAGGTGATTAGTGTGGCACCATGCAGCAAAGTCCCCCACCAGTCTCCGGTACTCCTCTCTGTCAAGAGAGAAGAGGGGCCAGCACTGTGCCCTAGGGGGCTCCAGTGCTGCTGAACACAGTGTCAGACATGATGTCCTTCAGCCTGACATACTGTGGCCTGCCAGTGAGGTAGTCAGAGATCCAGTCCACCAGGTAGGGGTCCACTCCCATCCTGCTCAGTTTGTCCCGAAGCATGGGGGGCTGGATGGTATTAAAGGTGCTGGGGAAGTCCAAGAATAGAATCCTCACTGTGCCGCTTCCCTTATCCAGATGGGAGTGGGCTTGGTGTAGCAGGTAGAGGATGGCATCCTCCACACCAACACCTTGCTGGTACCCAAACTCCAGGTGGTCCTGGGCGTGTTTCACCTGGGGTCCAAGGAGGCTGAGGAAGAGCTGCTCCAATGTCTTCATTAGGTGTGAAGTGAGTGCCACCAGTCGGAAGTCATTCAGCTTGCTGGGCTGGTTCTTCTTTGGAACTGGAACGATGCAGGATGTCTTCCAGAGGTTGGGCACTCTCCCTAGCTGCAGGCTAAGGTTGAAGATCCATTGTAGTGGTTCCCCCAGTTCTGCAGTGCAGGTCTTCAGTAGTCTTGGACACACTTTGTCCGGGCCTGCTGCTTTCCTGGGCCGAAGATTCCTCAGCTGTCCTCTGACCTGGTCTGTAGTGATATGAGGCGGAGATTGTGTTGAGGTGGGGGAGGAAGAGGGGGGTGTTGTGGTGTCTGGGGGGAGGTGTGTGGAGGGAAGGAGAGATGGCTGCGGTGAGGGTGGGGGTGGGGTGGGGGACAAGAGCTGAGATGATGGAGTGCTGATGATGGTCTGTTCAGATCCATCATCTAGAACTGCAAAGGCTTCTAGGGAATGCTATGCACTATGTAGACTGACCTTCACTATCATGAGCATGACTTTCTAAGGACGGTTTGGGTGATCAAGGTGGTTAGGAGTAGTACTGATCATTAAGAACTTCTTGGGCTCCTGCTGACAAACTGCATGCAGCACAGTGAGGTGTTGCTGTTTGCAGACTTTACAGGGTTTCCCTGCATTCTCTTGCCGGTCTTGCTTGGTCTGGTCTTGGAACATGTCCGCTGCTCTACTGGAGATGTGCTTGCCTTGTGACTTGACCTGCAACCAGGCAGACATGCTACATCGCAGTTGATAGCCATTTTCACCCTCTAAAGACTGGAGCATGTCTATTAAAGCCTGAAATTATTAAAGGCTTCCATATTCCCAAATTCAATTGGGGGAGAGTTCAGCATGGCACAATGTTTACTCTGGACAAGCTGTTGAGGTTGACCATACTTGTCCTGGAAAGCCCTATAGTGCTGTAGTATATGGCTGAGGGTCTTGCATATGTGCTTGAGTGTAAGCACTCTGTAACTTCAAGTGTTCCAGGTGTACTTGGTATTTGAACTGTTTGGTGAGATGGGTATGGCCATTAAGCAGACTGTCCAGAGCCATTTTGAGTAGTGCAAAGTAATGGTAAATGGACTGTATTTCTCGTCAGATCGACCACTCAAAAGGATTCACACTATATGTCACATTCACCCATTGACACACACATTCATATGGCACTTATTCTATACATGTAAGTAAGTGCTCTCTAATGCACACATTCATACACCGATGCACACATTTGGTGCAATTTGGGGTTCACTATCTTGCTCAAGGATACGTCAGCATGCAGACTAGAGAAGCTGGGGATCGAACCACCGACCTTCTGGTTGGTGGGCGACTGCTCTACCTCTTGAGCAACAGCCGCCCCAAAGTCAGACTCCTTTCCGCTAGGTTTGTTGCAATCTATGGCTCAAAGCCAGAGGAACAAACACAGAAGGCAGACTCAGACCCGGACACAGATGTTGAGGGAAAAAAACAGTTCTTTAAAGTGTAGTTGGTGGGAATGGGTCTTGGTGAGGGGAGCTGGAGCAGCGGGGTGAGGAAGCTGGCAGGTGGATGTTTAGGGGGACAGTTGACGAGGAACAGGGGGACTCTCCTCACCAGGAATGATGAAGAAAGGTTGACACAAGTTGCAGAGAAGCCTGGAGCATTACCACTCCGTGAAGCGGAACAATCTGGCGATGAGTGACTAAGCATCTGAGACAGATGAAACTGAGGAGCACACACACAGGCAGAGATAGGACAGAGAGAGGAGACACTGGACACACAGCACAGGGAAATGCCACTTGGGAAAATAGAGTGAGGAGGGGGCCATAATGGGACACCTCCTGGCGTAGCCATGGCCACACCTGTGCTTCAATCCACACACAGCGTAGGCGCATCTGTAGAGAGGGAACAGCCACTTTGTCCTCCTGGGAGGGGAATAGAGGAGGTTGATATCCCATCATGGCCATAGAGGGGGACATACCTGTGGCAGAGCTTGTCAGGGAGTTATGAGCATATTCCACCCATGGAAGGTGGGTGCTCCAGGAGGCTGGTTGGCAAGTGGTGAAACAGCAGAGTACCACCTTGAGATCCTGGTTGGCCCCCTCCGTCTGGCCGTTGATTTGGGGGTGGTATCCAGAACTGAGACTGGTTGTGGCTCCCACCACACGGCAAAAAGCTCTCCAGACTTGGGCGGAAAATTGAGGTCCCTGATCCGACACAATGTCCTGAGGTATGGACTCTGAAGACATGGTGAACATGGAGGTTGGCTGTTTCCAAGGCTGTGGGGAGTTTAGGTAGGGGGACAAAATGGACAGCTTTGGAAAAACTATCAATTATGGATCATGTGTTGGTTTTACCTTCCGATGGTGGTAGAATGGTGACAAAGTCCACAGCAATATGGGACCAGGGGCACTTCGGAATAGGCAAAGGACAAAGGAGGCCTGTTGAGGGCTGGTGTGAGGCCTTACTGCGGGCACAGACGGAGCAGGCTGCCACAAAATCCCACATCATAGTTCTGCTCTGTGGGGCTTAAAAAATGGGAATAAAAGGCACTTGGATGCAATTTCTGATCAATAGAGCAATGCTGGGAGAATACAGCCCCTACCCCTGATTCTGAGGCATCCACCTCAACCACAAACTGCTTGGATGGGTTGGGGTGCACTGGGATGGGGGGCTGTGGTGAAAAGGGTCTTAAGAGAGAAGAAGGCAGGCTCAGCTTCAGGGGGCCAGGAGAACGGTAGAGAGATGGAAGTGAGTTGGGTTAGGGGAGCTGCTACCTTACTATAGTTATTGATAAATCTGCTGTAAAAGTTGGCAAAGCCAAGGAACATTTGAAGTTGTTTTTGGGTCTCTGGCTTGAGTCAATTCACCACTGCCTCAACCCAACCTTGGCTGGGTCGGATCGGATCTGGCCACTCTCCATGATGTACCCCAGGAAGCTGACAGACTGAGAGTGTAAAAGACATTTTATTTTTCATCTTTGACAAGCTTGTTTTCAAGCAGTCACTGGAGAACTGACCTGACATGGCATTGGTACTCCGTGGGGGTTCTTGAGAAAATCAGGATATCATCCAGGTAGACAAACACATAATGGCTGAGCATGTCTCTTAACACATTAACTAAAGCCTGGAAAACAGCGGGGGTGTTGGTGAAGCCGAAGAACATTACTAAATAATCAGAATGGCCTAGAGGGGTGTTGAACACTGTTTTCCACTCGTTTCCCTTTCTTATCCTAACCAAGTGGTACGCATAATGTAAATCCAGTTTAGAAAATAGGGTGGCTTGATGGAGAGGGGCAAACATAGAGTCCAGGAAGCGGAGTGGGTATTTGTTTTTAACTGTTATGATGAGACCATGGTAATCTATGCAGAGACAGAGGGAATTGTCCTTTTTCTTCACAAAAAAGAATCCTGCTCCCACCAGGGGAGGATGAGGGTCATACGAGGCCAGCAGATGGGGATTCTTGGATGTACTTCTCCATGGCGTCTCTCTCAGGGTGAGAGAGATTGTACAGACGGCTGGAAGGGAGTGTGGCACCAGGAAGGAGCTCAATGGAGCAATCTTAGGGGCTATGAAGAGGAAGGGAGACCGCCTGTTGCTTACTGAACACTGTATCCAGGTCATGGTATTCCGGAGGGACTGAGGAGAGATTAGGGGGTTCAGGAGGATCCTGGGCAGGAATGTTGGAGAAGGGAATGGCAGATCGGAGGCAGCTGGAGTGACAGTAGGGACTCCACCTGGTGATGGTGTTGTTTTGCCAGTCAATTTGGGGATCGTGGAGGTGTAACCAAGGCTGACCCAGGACCAGGGGAATGTGAGGTGAGGGTATGAGGAGCAACTGAACAGACTAACGGTGGTTCCCAGAGATAAGGAGGGTTAGTGGCTGAGTCCAGTAGGTTACCTTTGAGGGAGGCCTCTCTTCCACAGCATTCACCTCTTTAGGTGAGGGGAGCTCCTCCAGAGGAAAGTGGTTCTGGGCTGTGAATCCAATCTAACTTTATTTATAAAGCACTTTAAAACCCACAGAGGGACAAAGTGCTGTACAGAAAAGATTAGTGAGGAGATAAATAAAAACATACAATAAATATAATACAATAAAATGCATGTAAGTTAAAAATGTAAATGAATAAAATATATAAAATAAATACATAAAATACAATACGAATGGGCTCACGGTTCACACGAGGCAACTTATGTATACACAAAATATTAATAAAGAAGAGGCCTATTTTATGTGTAGCGGCAAAACATTCCATAATTTTGGGGCTGCAACAGCGAAGGAATGGTCCTACACCTGGTTTTAGGTACCCCCAGGAGAAGCTGTGAGAATGGGTAGGGGTATAAGGGGGTAGCAGCTCAGAGAGGTAGGACGGGGCAAGACCATTTAGAGCAGGAGGTGAGCTTTGACAGCAGTCAATATAAGAACCGAACAATTATTTGAACTGTACATGGAACTAAACATCGGAACATTTCTTTTTATGACAATTATCCACAAGGTGTGCAGCTTTTGTCACTGTAGTGTCTCTTTCTGGGCTTCTGGAAGAAGAAGATAGCTGATAGCTTGAAATAGTGATAGCTTAAAGCAGCAAATCAGGTTCTCAAGATGGTGGTGCGCACGGACGCAGCGGCTCGAGGCTCCCTACTTTTGTGCACTACTTTGTGTTTTTTCCAATAAAGCCTATTCAAATCCCATTGCGAAACGTATTTATCACCCTGTAGCTGTCCCTCTCACAGTTTACACTGCTGACTGGGACCGTCAGGGCAATGGAAGCCAGCAGGCTCATAGATGGGTACAGGACACCAAACTCATGTTTTGAGGACAGTTCGGACAGTATGGCTGTGTCTTGTTCTGAAAAGGTTCAAAATGATATCAGTAACACAGTATAGTGTTCATGATAATGTCATGTGAAAATGTCACATTTTAAAGTTACCTTGAGTGGACCAGAGACCACTTGCTCCTTGATATGCCAAAATCGACACAGGAACATCTCTACCACGTCTACGTCAACGTCTACCACTATCCTCAGTTTTGTGTGTGCAGTGTTGTCAGGGAGTGCAGCTGCTTGTGGGGCGAGTATCCCAAATGGAGCCACAACTCCAACCTCACAGAAACATCTCTCGAGATGGGCAATGAGGCCATCCAAATATGGATCCATCACCTGATCAAACACATGAAAAATGTCAGTAAACTATTAGTATAAATAAAACTGGACAACAACAAAACTGAAGTTACATCTATGAAGTAATAATCATACCTGTGATTGAAATCTTTGCCAGTACTGCTGTCTTTCTCATTATCCCTTCTTCTCCCTTTCTCCTGTTCTGCAGAGATGCAGAATACCCCCAGTCCTGAAGGGTCATCCAAATTTTGGGTCAACTTACTCAAGTGTTAGCAAGGTTGATGACCACCAGAATCTTTTATGCCCTGTATTAAAACCATTGTGACAATGACCTGGGAAATTAAATACATTGACTCATGAAAAGATTAATTGTGGTACCCTATGTTTGTGCAAAATAAAAATGAAGATAAAAAATAGCAGTTGAGCTGAGTGATTTAAGTTTCCTGCTCTTTAAGATAAGATAGCCCTTTATTAGTCCCACAACGGGGAAATTAACATTGTTGCGGCAGCATCAGAGATTGAAAAGAGAGAAAAAAAGGCATAAATATGAGTAAAAGACAAAGTATAAGCAAAATATTAGTACAGAAAATATAAACATAAGAACAGTATGAACAGGACAATGTAATAAAAATATGAACAAAGGAGTAATATATACAGAACTATATACATAGAGACACATTAAACTAAATACAGATTTTGCACATTTTGAAAATGGCATTGCACACGACTGATAGCAGCTGTTTTGTTAGGATGGATTAAGGTGTAGAACCTTGTGAAATGGTCCTTGGACTGTGTGGTGAACTAGGAGCAGTGCTGATTGTAGAGTCTGACAGCAGCAGGAAGGAAGGACCTGCAATACTTCTTCACACACTTTGGGTGAAGCAGCCTATTGCTGAAAGAGCTGCTCAGTGCTGTCAGACTGTTCTGCATGGGGTGGAACTCGCTGTCCTCTCTCCCACCACTTCCACTGGGTCTAGGGGCCACCCCAGGACAGAGCTGGTCTTCTTGATCAGCTTTAATTGCCAGGAACATGACATCCTCCTTTTGGAAGAGTGCTCTCTCACGTGCAATGTAAGGGAGCACATCAGCTTGCAGATGAAGGGCAGCAGTGAAGCGATAAGTGCCAAGGAATGAATACAGTCCCTTAAAAGTAGGACATTTGCTGGTCTCTACTTCCTCTGCTAAGGCACCCAGTGCAGCAGTTATGTTTCTTAGGAGGTTTTTTACTGCTTCATGTTGGGAGAGCCTTCGTGTGTCCTTTACTTGCTAGTCAATGACAGAAAAAACAGCTGGTTTCAAATAAATAATATAAATGCAAGTATTCACATGTCAATTTATTTGAAGCATTATTTATTTACCTTCACTTTCAGCTCACACACACTGAGAACCTCTGCAGCAGCTTTCAGAGAAGCAGAGTGGTTTGCACTGTTTCTGAAGTGCAGGTGCAGCTGTTCCAAGTGGTCTCTGAATGTAGCCATATAAGGCACCTCTTCAGATACATCCTTACAGGCTAGAGCTAGCCTATGTGCAGCACAGTGGACACTTATGAGCCATGGCCATTCCTCTGATAGCTGTTTTGCAACTCCATTTTGTCTTCCTATTGAATACATTTGTTTATTAAACAAAATATTCAGAACAGTTTAATACTGTACTAGAAACAAGGTATTACACCTGTCATTACAGCAGCACCATTGGTTCCAAGGCCAAAGATTAAGTGTTGTGGGGATGCCCTTCGTGTGAATAATGTTCTTTAGTGGTGCCCCTATTGAATCTGCTTTCCTGTCAGTCAGGCAAATCAGATCCAGGAATTGGCAGAAACCCTTCCCCTCATTGTCCAAGTGTCTAATAATATCCATATGATACATTTTATACATTTCATATCTATCTAAATTTTATTGGTCAATGAAATGTTACACTTTGAGGAGACCTACCTCACATGAATGTCTAGCTGTCTGCACACAGAGACATCTGTGGTCTCATCAATCTCTAAGCTTATGGCTTGTGACTGAGAAATATCCCTCAATATTGGCCTCTCGATGACAGCAGGCAGAATTTCCAGCATTTTGTTAATTATTTGATGTGGCCTATAGTTGGTGCTTTTTCTAAAAAAATGTTGGAAAGGTTAACATTCAAAGATGCTTGACAATTAAATGCAGTATATGAATTCTTTAACTAATTTTATGCAAGAAAAATCCAATTCATTGTCAATACAGCGATCACATAAGACAAAACAAAACAAAAAATATGGTAAACATTAACAAAAGAAGCTTACATTAAGCTTGTCAAAATAGGTGCAGCAATTCTGGATAGTTGGCGTGGTGGGCTATTTCATGCTTTATTAGCCAGTACAAGCACTTCAATGCCCCGACCACAGCCTCAGGCTCCAGGACAACTGTGGGGCCAAATGATGCAAGGAGAGTGTTGCCTGAAATGAAATGCATCATCAGCATTGAAGAGCCATGTTATTGATCAAATTGTAAAATAAACAATTTTTACCTGCTGTCAAAATTGATTGGTGCTGACAGGCTATTCTGTGATGCTCAGACGCCATTTGTTTGTCAAGTTTGTCCTTTCTGTAGTACTGGCAGGGAGACTCTATAAATGGCCAGGTCTGGTTTCCTCTCACAACTGCCTGTTTATGCTGCCTACATATTCAACAGAACATTTCTAAAACCAAAAACAAAAAGAAAACTGAAATAATCCCCTACTCATTCTCTGTGTACTGTATTTTATCTATCACTCTATCTAATCTGTCTATTTATTCATTTATGCATGTATGTATGTAATGTATGTATTTATATTACTATATATTATTTATATTTATATACTTACCAAGATCAGTCTTGTACAGCCAGGGGGAGTATTTCTCCTCTGACAGCCAAGCTGGGTCAAAACCTGTCATCCGGTGGTGACTGGACTTTTGCTGCTTGTCAGGGACAGGGCATGCAGAACTTGGGCCTTTTTCTATACTTGGACCAGGACCAGGAGAACTACTCCAACTGCTACTCTAATTAAAATTTAAAAAGTTTAAAGCCATCCAGGCCTTAATGTCATCAAGACACTTGAGCAGTGGTTTGATAGCGTAAGAGTCATTCTTCTTAAGAGGCATGTAAATCTGATTATACAACAAGTTGTTCCGCCCGAGCAATCTGATTGGTCCACAAGACATTTAGAATGTGCTCAAATCAGCATGACAGCACGCCTTACTCATCACTAAAAAAAGCAAAGCGCCTCGCCTTTCTCCATCAGCTGTGCTGGTGACACAGGGCGCTATAATTTAAAATTCATGTAAAAGTTTGCAGTTGCAGAAGCTACATCCGTGTGAGTAAATGTCTAAATAAATGCAGCGTCTTTGTTATAATGTGGTTGATAAAAGTAAGCATTTATTTGTGCAGTAGGCTATTGATTTATTTCGGTCAATTCCAAGACCTCGATAAAGCATCAATGTCAGCTCAGAGTTCACTCATCTGGGACTAGAAAAGCATTTCTGTTGCTAGGCCGTTACTAAGGGTCTGATTATTTGTCGTAGTGGTAAACTCGGTTACATTACACATAGGAGTCCACTGACGTGACTGATTGTGTTCCAGTCAGAGCCCATGTATTTCCATAGAAACACTCACCAAAACCTTTTAATTTTGAGAGCAAATTGCTCATCATGAACAGATTTGATTATACATTTTGCTTTGTTGGTAGTAGTTGCATAATCGCAATATTAAACTCGAGGGTGTGCTTTAACGTCATTTGAGCACAACAGTGATGCAGAGCATCTCTCGGTTAATATTGCTTAATTGTCATCTACATAGCAGTGGAATGAAATGCCCCATTTCCTAAGTATGGAGCCATGTGGCAATAAATAAAAGGAAGAAAAGAAGAGGCCCTAAAGCTGAGCCCTGTGGGACCCCACATGAAAGAGGAGCAGTGGAGGACACAGAGTTGCTGAGGTTAACACAGAAAGTTCAATCTGTTAAGTAGGACCTAAACCATTCCAGGGCTATGCCCATGATGCCCACCCACTGTTCCAAACAAAAAACAAACTTTTCATGGTCCACTGTGTCAAATGCAGCAGTCAAATCTAAAAGCACAAGAATAACACAGCAATCCCAGTCAGTAGCTAAAAATGATCATTATCATCATCATTAAAAACTCGTAAAAGAGATGTTTCAGTGCCTCAAGAGTTTTAAAACCGGATTGGAAAACCATGAGAATATTTTGTTCTTTTAAAAAAGCCATTAGCTGACAATAAACTATCTTCTTAAGGATTTTGATAAAAAGGGCAGTTTGGAAATGGGCTTGAAATTAACTAAAATTGCAGGATCTAAGTCAGGCTTTTTTATTAGAGGCTACACAACTGCATGCTTAAAATTCACAGGGGCCATACCTGAGAACAGACTGCTATTAATAATTGTAAGAACTGGTGCCCCAACAGTAGGGAAAGAGTGTTTAGTCAAGGAGGAACAATATCATTCGGAGAACCTAAGGGCTTCAAATGACCAACAATCTCCTGTAAACAGGACAGAGTCACAGGCTGTGAAAAACAGCAGTGCAGGGGACAGAGACTGAAGGGTCATATGCAGGAGGTGAAATAAGAGCCCTTGGAAGCGACCTTGTCAATAAAAAAGTGAAGAAAGTTTTCACAAACAGCAGGAGAAGCCTCTATACAGACAGTCTGAGGAGTGTTTAACAGTTGATGGTTCTAAACAGCAAACAAAGCTTGTGACAGTTTGACAAAATTATATTAGAGAATTTTTTCTTTTGGCCTCTTTTACAGTTGACTGATAAATCAATTCAATTCAGTTTTATTTATGTAGTGCCGAATCACAACAAAAGTCATCTCAAGGCACTTTTCATATAGAACAGGTCTGGACTGATGAGAGACCCAACAAACCATGAGCAAGCACTAGACAACAGTGGCAAGGAAAAACATCCTTTTAAGAGGCAGAAACTTCATGCAGAACCAGACTCAGAGTGAGTGGCCATTTGCCTCGACCGGTTGGGTTGAGAAAGCTAGAGGGCGTGGGGAAGGGGGAGAGGGATTCCATGTAAAAAATGTAAAATGATACCAATAATGCAGTAGTAGAAATGATAGTAGTGATAATTAAAGTAGTAAAATTAGCAAAATTAGCAATAATACAAGAAGCAGTACTAGTAATTTCTAATTATAACAGCAGACGTTGAATAAGGTTGTAGGAGCGGCAACATCCTCAACTTTCTTGCCCCAGTGAGAACAAGGTCTGTTTCCTTCACGTCAACTGCCCCCTGGTATACTCCTGAGCTCTGGTCAATGAAAGCTAAAGGTCGACAACTTGAGCGGTTGTTACAGCCCTAGTGTTACGGGCTGTGTGTTTGCTTGTGTGTGTGTGTGTTGTGCTCTCTCTCTCTCTCTCTCCCTCTCTCCCTCTCTTTTTCTTTCTTTCCAGGTGATCGTCTTGCCCTGAGTTCACATCCGCTCCTGATTAGGAGCGGAAGTCGTAAAAGAGAGAGAGAGGCACCAGTCGTGGCCAGTGGGCCTCTGTATGCCGGTCGGGCGTGTGTGTGGGAGCAGTGGCTTCCAGTGGACTCCATTCTGGAGTGTGAAACTTTGATTTATCTATGCTGCGTTGCACTTGTGTGTGCTGGTTATAGTTTATCCTGGTCCCTTGGTTGTTTTGTCTTTGGTTTGAGCCCCAGCGTCTTTTGTTAGTGAATAAACCTTTTTTCCTTGACTATACAGTGTCTCCAATCTTGTTTGCTCTCTATTCCCTCCCGGGACATTATTTCTTTATTTGTTGCTTCCCCCCAACCCTAGACTATTCCTCGGGGAAAGTAACAGCGGCTCTAAAAAAAACTGGTCTTACTGTTCACAAAGAAATGCACAAAACCCATGTTACATCACAAGGACTCAGTTGCTAAAACCAAATCAAACTTTTACTCTGGTCTAATCAGCTCTAATGAAGGAAACACCAAGTCACTATTCTCACTCCTCAACAAAATTCTGCATCCTCCCGACTTCCTACCCCCCTATCTGTACTCAACTGACACCTGTGAGACCTGGCTCAGATCCCAACAACTATAATAACCTTCGCCCCATCTCAAACTTACCTTTCATCTCCAAAATTCTTGAAAAAATAGTCGCCTCCCAACTTCATTTGCATTGAACTCAAAATAGCCTATATGAACCATTCCAGTCTGGCTTCTGCTCTCGCTCATAGTACAGAAACAGCCCTCATAAAAATCACCAATGAACTTCTCATTGCAGCTGACACCGGTTTGCTCTCCATTCTCATCCTTCTTGACTTGAGTGCAGCCTTTGACACCATCTCACACCCCATCCTTCTCAGTAGACTCTCCTCCATTGGCATCACTTACACCACCCTTGATTGGTTCCACTCCTATCTCTCCGGACCCCTTCCCAGTCACTACAGGTGTGCCCCAGGGCTCTGTCCTGGGGCCCCTTCTCTTTATTGCTTACCTTCTCCCCCAATATCTTCAGTAAATTCAATATCCATTTCCAATGCTTGCGGATGACACCCAGCTCTACCTCTCCAGCAACCCAAACTCCACTTTCCCACCTTCCGGGATAAAAGGAATAAATAAAATCCTGGTTCACCTCCAATTTTCTAAAATTAAACATCAATAAGACCACCAAATGCACTCTGTCCAAAGTTGACAGCTTCTCCCTCACAATTGACAGTTTCCCCTTCCCCCCAAGTTAAGAGTCTGGGTGTCATCCTTGATAGCACATTATCATTTCAGTCTCACATCAATAACATCACCCAGTCTGCATACTTCCATCTACGCAACATTAATCGACTGGGCCCCTCCCTCACCCCTCATGCTGCCTCCATCCTTGTCCACAGCCTCATCACCTCCTGCACTGATTACTGCAACTCTCTCCTCTTTGGCCTCCTTCAAAAGTCCCTCCATAACCATCCACATCCTCGCCCCTCCATATCTGTCTGACCTCCTACACATTACCACCCATTGTTGTTTTATTGCTTATTGTACAGTGTCCTCGAGTGGCCAGAAAGCAATTCACTGGTAGAAGTTCAGTGAAAGCACTGGACTCACCAACATTAAACCAGCAGTCACAAAGAGGAAATCCAGTCCTCAGGACATGAAGAAATCCTTTATGATGAAAGTTTTGTTTGCTAGCAATCTAGCGTTTACCAGGCTAAACCTGGCAGGTGCTGTGGGTTTGAGACGTTAGCTGTCTGGGGAGCCTGACACAGAGGCCGATTCACCCCGTGCCAGGGGGGACAAGGAGAGCTGGAGCCACAGGGCTGGAACACTTCATCTGGGCCGACAATTGGTACCAGGCGACAGGGTCTGATGAGCACTGAGAAATAAAGAGGTGAGGCACCACTCCGTATCCGAGTCGAGGAGTCGAAGAAACCAGACAACCACTACGTTCACCTTGGCAGCAATGCCGCTTACACAGAGGGAGTGCCATTGGAGTGTGGCAGAGGAAGGAACAGAGGCAAAGTTTTCTGTCCACCATGATCAAAATGAACCAGATCTTTAAAGGAACAACTAAGATCTAGAGTATAGATGAAGTACTGGAAGTGCTGAACTGTTCAGCAAACCATTGAAAAGTGCAGCAGTCAGCATGGAATTGCCTCCTCAACTGCAGATTTGAAAGCTAGGTTTTAATGACTTATATGTAATTATTGAGGGTATAGATCATGTTTCTGTAAACACTGATGATGTATGATGAACAGAGAGTAGTTTTAAAACAGCAGCTGGAGTGCAAAACTTCCATCTATTGATTGCTATGTCAGGGAAAACTCATAGATCCTCCAGACACCTTCTGTCATCATTTTTAAGGCTTGTCAGCACAAGACGGACGAGTGGTACACTGATGAGTCACCCTTAGAACCCATACTCTGTCATGCAGTTGGTAAAGTTGCTCTCTTTCTGTGTATTTAAAAAAAATGGTGTACAAATTGCTTGATACTTTTAATTATTTACTTTGTCCCTGTCCAGGACTTTGAGTTCCAGGACATGTTGAATGACTACCTCACCAAGGTGGTTCTGTCTGAATCCAAACTAAACTGCCTCATGTTTCTTGACTGTGTCAGTGAGTCTTTGGCTCTTCTTATGTCCTCTTACAAGTGTATAAAGTAAATAGCAAAGTACAATAAAATAAACAAATCTATTCAGAAGTTCAGTACTTTTTCAAGTAAAAAGCCACACTGAGCACCATGCTCCCATTCTGCTTTACTGAAAACATTTCTCCCATTCATTTCAGTACAGATCCATTTATTACATTTTATGCCATTTAACTGAAATACAGTAGAAACTTTTCGATTTAACTCAGTATTGATAATAGTGTACTGTCTCTCTGTCAGTGGAAGCAACACAGAATGATTAAAATATAGTCTGCTTTTAGAAATATGAGAAATATGACTGATCTTGGTGGACAGCATACTTATTGTTCATTGTAACATAGCCAAACAAATCTGATATTAATTTCTTTATGTGTTCTTGGAATCAGAGAGACACAGACAGACAAACACGTACATTGTGTTATCAGCAGGTGTGATCTCACCTTAACAGACAGTTCTAATTTCAGCTGCACTGTACAATCATTAAAAAGCATGTACAAAAATAAATCAGCATACAATCTGCATATTTTGTCTATTTCTGTATATTTCATACACCCATGTAAACATATTTAGGTACAGACACGCCTGCCACATAGAGCACCTGAATACCCAAATGACCAGGGAGACATTTGCAAACATTCTTATTCAGGAAAAGGGGAAATGATCAGGCTATGGAAATATCAGAATCAATCAGCCAATCACAAACAAGAGCAGAAACCCCAATGGTCTGTGATGCTGACAAGAATGAGAACGCAAGCGTGTGTGTGTGTATGTGTGTAAGTGAGAAAGAGAGCAAGAGAAAAACAGAAATAATTGCTTCAGAATAGTTGAAAGATTTTTTCCCAGAAAATCACAGAAAGAAGAGATTGTATCTACCCCTGCTGAGTTTGAAGGTAAGAGAGAAAAAGAGCAAGGGAGATATAGCGAGAGAGCATATAATATCAAGGCTTCATACTATTTTTCTGTGTCTCTGTTAGTAGTTGTTAGTAACTAGTAGAACTCTAGTGCCCTCCACTGGACTCAGTCAGGCTAGACAGCGCTCCACTAACCCCAAATCAAACTGGAACAGTATGTGCAGATGGATGACAAATAAAAGCAAGCATAGGTGTTGGTGTAGCTCCACCAAAAGCCTCCAGAACAGTTTCACTGCTCTGTGTTATAGATTCTGAACTCTACTGTGGGGATGAATATCAGATATTCCATAAACTGGTGTTTGAATGAGGGTGGTGGAGAAAGGTGAGTCCAAATCTCCCATAGGTGTTCAATCGGTTGAGATCTGATGACAGTCAAATAACCAAATAACTTTGGAGTTATTTGAATTTGACTGAAGACTATATGAAGACCGTAACATGATTCATATCATTTGTATACTGATCAAACCATTCAAAGACCTCTTATGCTCTGTGAGTCACGGTTTGTAGGCGAGGACACAGGGACGAGGACCCAAGTATAGACAGAACAAAGGATTTATTTAACAAAAACCAAACCAACACAACTCACTGGCGATCAGGCGCAGAAAAAAATAGTTGCGGGACTGCTCTGGGTCCACCGGGTCCAGGGCATGCTCCAGCGGTGCACACCAGCGGCAAAAAGACTTGTGTATCTAGGACCCGGAGGATGGCAACTGGAATCCTGGGGCTGAGGTTCAGGCAGGTGACTGGAAGCCTGCAGCAGAGGTAAGGTATGATAGTTGGAACCCAAGGGCTGTAGCCGGAGCTGTGGGACTGATGTTCATATACAGCTAGTTTGCAACAGCAGGTAAGTTTTGAGGGAAATGTTATGCAGACCAGATGACATATCCTATTAACATAAATGGAAAGGGAAATTGTAAATAAATGTATCTGACAAGTAGTAAAAATGTCATTTCACATGTCTGTGAAATGATCACTGACACGTTCACTGAAATATTTCATTTATTCTCTGCCAGTGTAGCCCTGAGGGAAAAGTGACAGATATTACACAGCTATGCAGCCCTGTATCAGCCCCTGTGCTTGATGGGGTGAGGTGCCCTGTCAGCTTACTGACATGTGGAAAAGTACTACGCATATGATATTTCATAAGGCACAATTTTACAAGTACAACACAAATGGTCAATTATCATGAATCATACGAGAATTTCCAATACAGTCCTGTGGTGTGTATGCCCACCATCCACCCTGACCTCCTCCCTACAACTACTGTTTGGTACATAAATACTGCTCTTTCAGGTGGTAGCAACATTTGAAAACACAACATCATTTCAAAACAAAGCAGTAATGTATAAACTGAATTTTTAGGAGACAGGGTTGAATCATGTGACTCACTGCACTGACTCACTTTCTTTTTTTCTTTTAGACTTGTGTGTCTTTCATGGCTTGTGCACTACAAGGACAAGACTGTGTGATTGTTGTGGTTATTGAACAAGCCCCAGGTATTAATCTGCTCTATAATAGTCTCTACTCCTGTAGACCAACACAAATGGATGATAGGCTTCACAGTCTGTGTCCAGGTTAGGGTTAAGGTTAGGGGGCGGCTGTGGCTCCTTGGGCAAGATACTGAATTCCAAATTACCCCGATAATGTAGTGTAGTGATTAAGTGTGTGTGTTAGAGCACAGTAAGGTATGTGTGAGTGATTGGGTGAATGTAACCTGTAGTGTAAGGCTCAAAGTGCAGTCTGTGTTGGAAGGGGTTGAGCTCAGGGCTCTGTGCAGGCCAGTAATGTTAAAATAATGTGTGCTGTACCGTTGAGACATTACTTCACTTGAGGAGGCCAGACCAAAACCAGTAAAGCAGACACAGACCAAAATTATGCAAAAGCATATAGATGGAGGCCTGCAGGGAGGCATGTAGATGGAGGCCTGCACATTTCTCTCTGAGCTACTTTTGAGAAATCACAAGTACATGAATCCTTTTGGGTTTTTACAGCTGTCCTATCCTGTCCTATTTTATAAGGATCAAGACAGTTAAAACTTAACTGATCCTACAGATCTGTTTACATTACATGATGTGCTGACATGAAAGGACACCCTCACTCACATTTCCGGCAGATACATCTAGTGAAAATGCAAATGAGCTGCAGAATGCTAATCAGTGCTTAAATAATGTGTAACTTTTCTGCATTCAAATGTTTAAAAACTGGACTGGAGCTATCTTATATATGTTGTCAAGTTGTGGTCTTACAGTATCCCAAATCTTTCCAGTAATTTTCAAACTTAGAGAAATCTGTAATTTTAATCAAAGTAATGGTCTGCTTGTCAGTGGTGTCTTATCCCCTTTGTGCTTATGTCAATGTTGTGGTTTTCTGCCAGAAATGTCAGGGTGTCAGCTCTGGCCAACATGGACACAGCAGAGCAGCAGATGGCCTCGTTCGGCGAGCAGATGAGCCAGCTAGCCCAGCAGATACAACGGCTTCTCCCAGTGTCTCCGCCCCACAACCCAGCACCTGCCGATGTCCCTACAACTCCTACACCACCTCCATCTGGGTTCGCTTCCTTGACTCTGCCAGACAGGTTCTCTGGCGACTCAGGTGATTGCCGCCCGTTTCTGACTCAGTGCGGTCTACATTTCGAGCTCCAGCCAGCCTGCTTCCCTACAGACTGGGCCAAGGTGGCCTACATCATCTCCCGACTCTCCGGCCAGGCTGAGGCCTGGGCCACGGTGGAGTGGGCGCGCTACTCCACCATCTGCGACTCACTCCAGGCCTTCTCCGACACGTTGGTCCAGATCTTCCAGCAGACCCTGGCCGGGGAGGGAGGCAGCCCAGTCCCTGATGGAACTAAGACAGGGGGGGCGTAGGGTGGCGGACTATGCCATAGAGTTTAGAACACTGGCCACAGACAGTGAGTGGAATCCAGCCGCTTTATTCGATGCTTTTATTCATGGTCTTTCGGAGCAGCTAAAGGACCAGCTTGCTCCCTTGGAGCTACCCCCAACCCTCGAGGAGCTTATAGCTCTTACAATTAAGATTGACAATAGACTCCGTGACAGAGAGATGGAGCGGCTTAGAGCCACTCCTGCAGTCCCTCAGCAGAGGGCTAAACCCAGGGACCCTTCTGCCACTCACCTGTCCTCTCCCTCTCCCACAGGCACTTCTCCACCCGGGGCTGAGGAGCCGATGCAGCTAGGTCGGAGCCAGCTCACACCTGCTGAGCGGGAGCGGCAGATGCGGTCGGGTGAGTGTCTCTACTGTGGTCAGAGGGGTCACCTGGTAAGGGAGTGTCAGTTGCGCCCAAACGCCGCTCGTCAATAACCGTGGCAATTTGACAAGCGGGACCGGTGCCCACCCCTTCTCGTCCCTGCCTCACCCTTGAGGCAGTAGTTTGATCTAAGGGGGAATCCTTCCCTCTGTCGGCTCTGGTAGATTCAGGGGCAGAGCAAAATTTACTAGATGCTGAGCTGGCCAGGCAGGCAGGCATCCAGCTCGAATCACTTCCCCAGCCTATTCTGGTCACATCCCTTAATGGTCGCCTCGTCTCCACTGTTAAGTTTCGTTCAGAGACCATACACCTTATTACCTCGGGAAACCATCATGAGCATTCCCGGTTTTTCATTTTTTCTTCGCCCCACAACCCTGTAGTTCTCGGTCACCCTTGGTTAATTCAGCATAACCCCGTCATCGATTGGCCCTCCAGTCGGATCACTGGCTGGAGTGATCACTGTCACACTGCGTGCCTGCGCTTAGCTCAGGTCCCCTCAGGTGACTCTTCTGGCTCTGCGCAGGCGCCGCCCTCACCCGACCTATCCAAAGTTCCCTCAGAATATCACAACCTAGCTGCAGTTTTCAGTAAGACCGGAGCTCTTTCATTGCCACTCCATCGACCCTATGACTGCGCCATCGACCTCCTGCCTGGGGCCACTTTGCCCAAGGCCAGGCTGTATAGCCTGGCCAGGCCTGGAACGGGAGGCGATGGAGCAGTACATCTCTGACTCCCTGAGCTCCGGCATAATTCGGCCCTCGTCCTCGCCTGTGGGTTCTGGATTTTTTTTTGTTGGTAAAAAGGACGGCACCCTCTGTCCCTGCATTGACTATCGTGGGTTAAATGACATTACTGTCAAAGACAAATATCCGCTACCACTCATGAATTCAGCCTTTGAAGCACTGCAGGGGGCCCGGGTCTTTACCAAACTAGACCTCAGAAATGCTTACCATTTAGTCCGCATTCGTGCCGGGGATGAATGGAAGACAGCGTTTAACACTCTTCTGGGGCATTTTGAATATTTGGTCATGCCCTTTGGCCTAACTAACGCCCCTGCAGTGTTTTAGAGGCTGATTAATGATGTGTTATGTGACTTTTTGCACCAATTTGTGTCCTGTGTATTTGGACGATATCTTGGTGTTTTTCCGGAGCATTGCCGAACATCGGCGGCATGTTCGGTTGGTGCTGCCGGAGAACAGGTTATTTGTTAAGGCTGAAAAATGTGAATTTCACTCCCTTTCTGTTTCTTTTCTAGGTTTTGTTGTGGCGGAGGGGGAGTTGAGACCTGACCCAATCAAGGTGAGAGCTGTATCAGATTGGCCCACCCCAGTTATCCGCAAACAGCTCCAGCGATTCTTAGGCTTTGCCAATTTCCTGCAGCGGTTCATCTGCAATTATAGCGTTGTGGCAGCCCCGCTGACAGGTCTCACATCCCCCTCCATCCCTTTTGTTTGGTCAGCCGAAGCAGAAACCGCCTTTTGCCAGCTGAAGCTTTTGTTTACCTCCGCGCCTGTTTTGGTTCAGCCGGACCCCTCCAACAAATTAATTGTGGAGGTGGATGCCTCAGATTCAGGAGTTGGGGCCGTCCTTTCCCAGAGGTCCAGTAAGGACAATTACAGCCAGGAGAATTACAGCCAGTCCCTGTGCCAGGCCGGCCATGGTCCCACATCGCCCTGGACTTTGTTACAGGTTTGCCTCCCTCTAAGGGAAAGACAGTAATTTTAACTGTGGTAGATCGCTTTTCCAAAGCTTCAATTCAATTCAATTCAATTCAATTTTATTTATATAGCGCCATATCACAACAACAGTCATCTCAAGGCACTTTTCATATAGAGCAGGTCTAGACCGTACTCTTTAAAATAGGTATTTACAGAGAGAGACCCAACAAATCCCACCAAGAGCAAGCACTAGGCGACAGTGGCAAGGAAAAACTTCCTTTTAAGAGGCAGAAACCTCGAGCAGAACCGGACTCAGGGTGGGCGGCCATCTGCCTCGACCGGTTGGGTTAAGAAGGAGAGAGAGGGGGAGAGGGGGGAGAGGGGGTAGAGAATAGCGAAAGAAGAACATAGCATAACACAGGTTCCATATCAGATGTAAGATGAGGACAGTAATACAGCAGTAGTAGTGATAGTAGTGATAATTAAAGTATTAACTGCTAACACAGCAATACAACTAATAGCAGTATAAGTAATTTCTAATTCTAGCAGCAGGTGTTGAGTGGAGTTGTAGGAGCAGCAGGAGACTTGTCATCACAGATCAGACTCTACAGCTCCAGAGGCAGAAATACCTGCAGAAAGAGACAGAAGAGGAGAGAGAGACAGAAGAGCACAATACTACAGGAAAGGGGAGATACTGAGTTAGTAACATGTAACATGGGATATGAATCCATATTGAGTGGAGAGAGGGAGGGAGAGAGGGAGAGGGAGAGAGAGAGAGAGAGAGAGAGAGAGAGAGAGAAAGGAGAGAGAGAAAGGAGCTCAGTGCATCATGGGAGATCTCCCGGCAGTCTAGGCCTATAGCAGCATAACTAAGGGATGGTTCAAGCCTGAGCCAACCCTAACTATAAGCTTTATCAAAGAGGAAAGTTTTAAGCCGACTCTTAAAGGTACAGAGGGTGTCTGCCTCCCGGACCGAAACTGGGAGAAGGTTCCACAGTAGAGGAGCCTGATAACTGAAGGCTCTGCCTCCCATTCTACTCTTGGAAACTCTGGGAACCACCAGTAAACCAGCATTTTGGGAGCGCAGAGTCCTGGTGGGATTGTAGGGGACTATGAGATCTTTAAGGGAGGAGGATTTTGAATTCTACTCTAGATTTGACTGGGAGCCAATGTAGAGAGGCTAACACACGAGAAATGTGATCTCTTTACCTAGTTCCTGTCAGTAGTCGTGCTGCAGCATTTTGAATCAGCTGCAGAGTCTTTAGAGACTTGTTGGGGCAGCCTGATAATAATGAATTACAGTAGTCCAGCCTAGAAGTAACAAATGCATGGACTAGTTTTTCTGCATCTTTTTGGGACAGAAAATGTCTAATTTTGGTGATGTTACGCAGATGAAAAAAGGCAGTCCTAGAAGTTTGTTTTATGTGTGAGTTAAAGGACAAATCCTGATCAAAGATGACTCCCAGATTCTTTACAGTGGAGCTGGGAGCCAGGGCAATGCCGTCTAGTGGAGCTACATCATTAGAAAGTTTGTTTCTGATGTGTTCAGGACCAATTATAATGATTTCAGTTTTATCTGAGTTTAGTAGTAAGAAGTTGCTTGTCATCCAGATTTTAATGTCCCTAAGACAAGCTTGGAGTTTGGCTAGATGATTGGTTTCATTAGGCTCCATTGACAGATAAAGCTGTGTATCATCTGCATAACAATGGAAATTTATGGAGTGTTTCCTGATAATATTGCCCAAGGGAAGCATATACAGAGTGAAAGCTGCGCCCTTCATTGCACTTAGTAAACTTCCTTCAGTCTTTGAAACAGCCCAACTGATGATAAAGCATGTGTTCCAGTTGCATGGACTGCCAAAAGACATTGTTTCAGATTGTGGACCACAGTTCGTCTCCCAGGTCTGGTGGGCCTTCTGCTCAGCGTTTAGGACCACAGCCAGCCTCTCCTCAGGGTTCCACCCCCAGACTAATGGCTAGACCGAGAGGACCAACCAGGACCTGGAGGCCACACTCCGCTGTGTCTGTGCTCGCCGCCAATCCTCCTGGAACACCGACCTACCCTGGGTGGAGTATGCACACAATTCACTCACTTCCTCAGCCTCTGGTTTGTCTCCGTTTGAGTGTTCTCTAGGATACCAACCACCCTTGTTCCCTGAAGAGGAGGCTGAGGTAGCCGTGCCGTCGGTGCAACACCACTACCGGCGGTGCAGGCGCATCTGGAGGGAGGCCCCTGCCCTGCTCCGTCGTCTGCTACCAACAAGAGGCTGGCTGACCGGCACCGCTCTGTGGCACCCACCTACACCGAAGGTCAGTCTGTATGGCTCTCCACCACTAACATCAAGCTCCGCACAGAGTCTAAGAAACTGTCTCCTAGATTCATCGGCCCCTTTGAAATCATAAAAGTAATCCCAGTAGCTGTCAAGCTCCGGCTCCCCAGATCCATGAGAATCCACCCAGTCTTCCACGTCTCCCAGCTAAAGCCATATGTCACCAGCCCCCTGCAGACTCCCTCAGTGCCACCTCCACCTCCATGGCTCATCGACGGTCAGCCAGCCTACACCGTCCACAGACTCCTGGATGTCAGGCGACGGGGCAGGGGCTACTGGTATCTTGTTGACTGGCTAGGATATGGCCCTGAGGAGAGGGTACCCACGTCCCAGATCCTGGACGACATTCTCATCCGGGACTTCCACCGACGTCACCCGGATAAGCCAGGAGGTGCGCCAGGAGGTGCACATTGAGGAGGGGGTACTGTCAGTGTGTCAGCTCTGAGCCAGGGCTTTTTATTTTGTAGTTCAGTTGTGTTTGTATTATTTCCTGTTTTATTTTGAAATAACTGACCTCCCTCTTGTTTCAGGTGTCTTGTCTTCCCCTTCCTTCTGTGCTCCCTCCTCCTGATGATTACCTACCCCGCCCTAATGTGGTTCACCTGTGTCTCATTGTCTGCCCTGCTCCTGTGTATTTAGTGTCTGTGTCTCCCTGCACTCCCTGCCAGTTCATATTGTGCCTTTGCCAGACCTACCAGCCTTTGCATAAGCAATCTATTCTCCAGTAGCCATAGTTTTTGACCATTGCCTGTGTTTTTGACCTTGCCTTAGCTTTTGTCCTTTTGTACCTCCGCCTTGATCCTTCGTGATTGACCTCAGCCTGTTTGACCATGCCTTAGCTCTAGCCTTTTGTACCATTGCCTTAGCTGACTGCCTACCTGTGTACTGACCCGGCTGGAAATAAAGGACCTTGTTTTTTTTAAAACTCTGTCTCTGCCTCCTGTCTACGCCTGTGTCCAAACTGCAGCTCTTGACAAGAACCACCAAAATTGACCTTTTTAAGCCACATTTTTATCATACACTTTTTAGATCGTGGTCATTTTTAACTATATATTTTAATTGGATCAAAGATTTTAGTCATCAGATGCCATCAGAAATAAGCTGAGCAGCAGCTTGACTCACAGCCCCTCTGGGACAAAACTTTTTTAACCTGAAACTGCTTTATTTATACTATACTTTATTCTGGTTTTACTCACCTGGGGGAGACCTGTGTGGATAATTTGGCTCCTGGTAAAAACTTCCCAAACCACTGACACTGAAGGAGCCAGGAGAAGCTGACTATAATGATGGCGGTGGTGAAGATAACAACTCCCATGATGCATTGTACCCATGCTACTTCACACACCATCGTTTTGATTGTGGTTAATGGTAAATGGACTGCTCTTAGACAGCACTTTTCTAGTCTTATCAACTACTCAAAGAGCTTTAGACTACAGGTCAGATGCATCTATTCACACACTGATACATTGAAGGCAGTTTGGGGTTCAGTACCTTGCCCAGGGATACTTCAGCACACAGACTGGATGAGCCAGGGATAAAACAACTGACCTTCTGATTAGTGGGGTCTGAGTCACAGCTATTTTTAGCATACATAGTAAATAATCTAGTATTCACTTGAAAGTTTTGTTTTATTGATCACTAAAATCATCATGCGTCATCCTCTGGAGACCATATCCACACCAAATGTCTTGCACTGAGCCAGGGTGTCAGATGGTTAGTTGGACTTGTCACCTGTACACCTGTGTGACTTCTTCAGTTGTCTTTATCCCCTATGAACTGCTTTATGTTGGTAAAATGATGTTCTGCTTGCTGTGTGCTCTCCATGTATTCTACACATTGAGTTAGTACCATGACTCCTCACAGAGCCCTTCCCCTTGTGGTCACAGTGAAGCTGAGCTGCTTTGAGCTGGTTGTGTAACTGACCTGTATCTTATCAGCACACATGGCTTCTCACAATATCTTTGCTGCAGGTGCAAACAGCAGAGAGACAACAAAAAACATGTAACACAACAGGCAGTTGAGCTAACTGGATCAGCCTGAGGGCTGGGACAGGTGAGCCCAAAACACAGATAACCATCTCTGAGGAGTCACTGGGAAAATATGGCAAAAATAAATACTGACCTGTTATCATTACTTCTGAGATAAAACCATGGATTATTGTGTTTCATTTTCCTTTTTTCCCATTTGCCAAGGTAGACATTTAAATGAAAAAGATTGTAGCCTGGAAGTATATTGGTAAAACAGGATTATACTATTTTGCTCTGTACACATCGATCAGTTTGCTGACAGGCTATGGTCCTGCTAAGGCTGGAGGTGGTGTGGGATAAGGTGTTGTCAGATTTACAAAGAATCGTTTTGTTTCTATGGTTAATTGATAAAATACAGTTAATGAGTAAGATACTTGGCACTAACTTTGCATCTATTCTCATTTAATCATAGACTAACTTCAGATTTATTTTTGAAGTGCTTTTCAAAACAAAAGTTGCAAAGTGCTTTAGAATAAAAGCATTAAACATCAAAAAGGCAGGAGAGGAGCAAAAAGAGAAGCAGAAAATAAAAATTCGAAAATAGAGAACGTAAAATATTAGTTTAGAAAAAGTGAGGAAATGTAACAGTCTATATAAAACAGAGTTCTTATGCTATAGAGACAAACTATTCAGAGGCAATGACAGTAAGTTCTCTGTAATAAAAATAATCTCAATATGACTATACAAAAGCAACAATTTATTAGAGTTCTCAGTTTTTAAAGAAGGTTCAATCATGTAGTCATGTGTAACTTGGTGCTTTTCTCTGACTGTTATGGTGACTTTATTGTGCTGTTTTGAATGTGTTTTCCTGTTGTTTGAATTTGTATAAAGGTCCATCTAGGGACTGGGGCAAAGTACTTCAGCCTGTGGGTATGTAGCTGTGTACTTTCAGTAGATAATTGTAGAAGAAGGCTGAAGAGCAGATGTAAATGATGAACTTGCAGTATGAAGCTCAGACAGGTCTGAGAACTCAGCAGGAGACTGTGTGAAATTAATCTTTTAAAGTCTGAGTACAGAACATTTTGTGGCCTGTGTGCACAGACACATACAATCCTCTGGCATATGTTTGTATTTGTTACAAAAACTATACTTGAAAGAGCTGAACTAAAGAAATCAACTGAGCAGTCTCTTTACATTTCTGTACATTTTGTGGACGTAACCGTGAATGAGATACTACATGAAAACTACCAGTTATCTGTAAGATGAGATGAAGCTCCACTAGTGTGGCTCACATTTCAGATCAGCCCCAGAAAATGTAACTGTTTTAACAGAGAGCTGCAGGAATGATCCTAAAACCAGGAAGTAAGTTAGCCTGTTAGTACTTCCTGTTCCCTTGTCCCAAAGTCAATAGGTTTTTGGTTAAATGTACATGAAAGAGCTGAACTAAAGAAATCAGAAAACTAGTTGTTCACAGTTTATTTTCTGGAATAATCCAAAACCCAATGAAAAAATCCCATTGGCTTTTTGTGGAGGGAACCAGGGTAATGCTAACTTCAGGGATGGACTACAGAAATATCTGTCTATATCTAATAAAATCATCCATGTACCACTCTGTAAGGTTATTTATCCAGCATGTAGGTGGCTAGATAGAGTTATCAAAAATAAATAAGAACCATGAAAAATTAATTAACACTGAAAGTCCAATGTACTATTACAAAAGAGTAGGAAAATCCTAAATAGTTTTAAATGGATAAACAATGCATGAACACAAAGAAAATCATAGTTCCTTAGTTGAACAGGCAAATACATGTGAGTGGTGAGAAATTATTGCCTTGCTAACCTAAATTTTAATTGCATGATTACAGTATATGATTTTGATGATTGTAAATGCTGCTTTTTACCAAGAAGTTACACATAACTAAAATGATCAGTGTATAAAAAGATATAACACCAAGAGTTACTATGAGTATGCTGTAATGACAGCAAAAAACATGTGCTTGGAAAAAAAACAGGACATTTATTCACAACATCCAAAGGACATGGGAAGCTAAAAGAACACCTTCACAGTCATATCCCTCCTACAAACCAGTGAAGCTGCAGTCTGTCCAGACTCATGAATAACAAATTCAACTTCTCTGTATGGGTTCACAAGCTTAGCCAGTAAAACTGATTCTGATAGAACACAAAGAGCTGAGGGTGCTTCAAGCATGGATGTTGTCACAAAACAAGATGCAAACTCTGAAACGTGGGCACCAAGATTAGTGTCAACAGTTTTTCACTGTGACCTCTGACCACCAAATTCATTGTATACCAGTACTTCTTAGCTGTTTAAGATTATTATTTGGGATATAATTTCATAATGTCTATTCTTCGACAAATTAATGTTAGTAAAATTTCAGCAGTATGTCTTAGAGCTGTTAATATTATACTGTCCAAAATAATAGAATTAAATTAAGGAGATTTCTGGCTCCATTGAGGATTCATTCATTGCTTTATTTTTTATTATCTGATTCATCAATTTAAGATGAAAATTAATGATAAAAGCCCACAAATACAGTAAGTGGTGATGTAAATGTCTGACTTTTTCTTTCTTTCTTTCTTTTTTAAATTATTGAATTAATGTGATTAATGAATTTAGTTATTATCAGATTCCATCCTGGTCAGACCTAACCATGTTACTGTAACCAGAAACACACACACACACACACACACACACACATACACACACAAAGCCCAGCTATAAAAGACAGAGAACTACAGCAGGCTGGTGGAGTCATGACGGAGAGCAGCGGGGCTCTGGAACGCCTGAGGTGAGTACATGCTTAAAGACACTCATGAGCCACAGGAGGAGAAGCTTAGAGCCGAGGCTGCAAAATGCTACTAAGAGCTGTAGTTTAGATTGGACTGAGCCGGTTGTTTCTGTAGTGTAGCCTGTTTAAAGTCTAGCTGAGAAAAAAACAATGGCGTGATATAAGATTACATAATCAGATTTTTAATACAATATGTTTATAGTATAATCTTATCAGTATTGTTGACAAACATGTTCATTCTTTTCTCTGTAATGATGTCAATGAATCTCTCATAGCCCAGGTTATTAAAGTGTATCAAGCTGTTGTTGCTATTGTTGGATTTATCTTTTAAGGGCCTCTTGAGGTCTGTTCTCATAGACTTCAGCCACAGTGAATCACTGATTAAATTCCTCTGGGTTTTATTTGATCTCTTGTATGAACTTTAAAGTGATAACCTGATCTGACCTCTTGGATATGAGTCTATCTGCACTGACTTAATCATGAAAAGATGGTCAGGCTTACAGGACCACCTATAGTGTTAGAGTAGCATTGTTTTTGTGCTCCCATGCATACACTCCAAAAGTGACAGTGGTTATTGTATGACATAATTGGATTTGTGATGGTATGACACTGTTCCTAGAATATTCAAGGAAACAAAGAAACCACTATGATCTAGAGTAAAATGTGTCTGTGGCTCTTGGTAAAAGAGACAGGATGGGAGCTTTCAGGAGTCATAAAATGTTTCAGTGATGAAGTTCCTGTGTTTTGTAGCACTTATGACCAAAACATATAAACTGTTTTATTCTATAGCAAATTATTGGATTAATTAAAAATAAATACATTAAAGTATAAAGTATCAACAAATCCAAACCATTTCTCCCTCTCTTTCTCAGGATCTTTTTATGTATTGTTTTGTAATTAATGATCATTTTTCAGAACATAATTGAAAACAAGCACTATGTAGCACATAAAACATAAAACATAAAAACTAAAGGTTTTAAGCAAGACCTTAACTGTAATTAGTAATACAAATGTTACTTTAGTATTAGTAAGTACGTATTTTAGTTCATTTCAGTTTGTATTGCAAATGTATTTATGCATACCCTGCAGAAGTCTGCATTTCAGCAGACTTTGCCTGAGGGAACAGATAATAGCGTTGTGATGTTAAACATAGGGTTTCCAGAGGGGGGAGGCTGGAAGGGTTAAAAAAAAAAAAAGACAAAAAACGGTAAACAAGCATGGAAAGTGTACTAACCCTCACACAACGTCACAAGAAAAAAGTTAACATCTCCGTATAAACATACAACTCACTGGTGATTTATAAAAAGCACATGGAATCATCACCTGGTTTATTCATCAACTATTTCTTTTAGTTCTTGTTTTATGATGTTGTTTGGTCAAAAATGAGGAGAATGTTCAGATCAGGCAGGGGTTCCTGAAGGCCATGAAGAAAGTAAAAAATCCTATAGTAAAAAGTCCTAAACCCACAATAGACCCAAGAGATCTTTTGGCATTGTCAAGGTAACGTGCCTGTGCAAGTTCCATTCCACTCACGTGCCAGGCATCAGAAAGCACTGAAGAGACGGTGCTCCTCAACTTAAAGTGAAGGAGCCTGATGAGCAGCAAATTACTCCTTAAACTAGATTCACCCAAGATCAGCCTCAAGGCACAAACACAGGTAATTGTAAGAAATAGGCAGGGACATTCAATTATACAAAATTTATTAAAGCAAAGTTACATCGACAGGAGCAGGATTTAATCAATTTATTGTAGAATACAGTAATAAAACCTATCAATAGGTCAAAGTTAAAAACAATACTATGCCCCCCCACCTCATAGTTCTGTGCAACAGAGAGAGAAAAAAAGGTTAGCACCTCAGATTACTGATAACTGAATGTGGCAGTGGTAGAGGTGCATATGAGCCTCATGTAACGACCCAACAACGCCACCTGGGGAAACTCAGTCCAGGAATTATATTATGACCCTGGACTAACACCTTATCATATACAGTCATATAAAAGGGGTTAAAATACATGAGCAAAATATGGGAAAAATATGAGAGGAAAACATGGACAAATTATAGACAAAATATAGAAAGAACCTAAGCAACATATAGATGAAATTTAGAAAGAACTTAGGCAAATCAGTGGCAATCTAATCTTTTGGCCATCCATGTGCCTTGAAGAGCAGCTCACAATAATCTGCACAGGTATTTAAAATACACACAACTGTGTCAAATTAGCACGGCTGGAACCTTCCATGTCGGCATCTTCCTTGTACAAAATGTGCCAGCAATGAGAAAGAGTATAAGTGAAAGACAGCAGTGACCAGCCAGGCAACAGTGGCTGCATGGGTATTTTGGGTTAGAGTGAACAATTAAATTAAAAATAATAATACTGTAAGTTCCGGACTATAAGCCGCTACTTTTTCACACACTTTGAACCTTGCGGCTTAAACAATGATGCAGCTAATTTATGCCTCGAGAGGAAAGTGACATTGAGAGCGACACTGAAAGTGAGACTGAGAGAGTGTGTGACGAAGTAATTCTGAGGCTGTTCAATTCCGACACTGAAGAAGACGACTTCAGTTGTTTTAGTGCGCAGGAGTGAGAGGAAGATAGCGACCAATGACTTTTCTGGCTACTGTATTTTTTTTTTTTTTTAACCAGCCGTTTTACTGCCATGTTACTGCTGTTTTACTGCTGTGTTTCTGCCATGTTACAGGCACTGTTCGGAAAAAAGCATTTATTTAATTAAAAGTTCCGTGTACCATCTTTCTGTGTAAATATCTCATGTTACAACATAGACACGTGTCGGTTATAGACAAGTGCGGCCCATATAGCAACATTTTTTTTTCTTTTTAAACTTGGGTGCGGCTTATATTCAGGTGCGCTCAATAGTCTGGAAATGATGTAATATTGGCCCTGCTACAACAATACTACTGTATAGTACTACTTACTACTACCACTACTATTGTGTAATACTACTTAATACTCTCACTAATATTGTCTTAAACTTAACATTGATATTTGAAGTAGGTACAGTGCACTTGTTACACATGCAGACAGTGGTGTTCCTCCAGGTGGCAGGTGACTTTATTGATAGCACAACAGAAAGACAGCTATGTTTAGGTATTCACTCTGAGCTGCTTCCCTGACTGTCTTTTGTTTACAGCTGCTACGTCCTATTTTATCAGGATTGTACTTTAAAAACGTAATACAACAATAATTCTGGGTACCTCTTCAACCAAAATGCTAACGGTGCCATAAAGTACTTATTTTACCATCAACCCTTGTCATGAGCAGAATGTTAAGACCAGCCTACTGTGAGTTGCAGTAGCTGAAGACTTTGGCTGGAATTGAGGCGGCTGAGGTTGTGGTGGTAACCATGGAAACATAGGACCCAGGTGGATCCTCCCAGATTTCTAGTTAACACAGTGACGGATTCTGCTGGTGTCCCTGTGGTTCAGCATTAGCTGAGTTTACCCATAGACTTTCTGTCTTGGCAAACTTGATTTCTTGCAGGCTTCTCTGCAAGCAGTTGAGTGATCTGCTGGCCTCTTTTCACGGGTTGAGGAAAAATAAACTCCTAACATAGTCAACATTTGCTGGATAACTTTAGAGGAGGCTTGGGTTGGCCAGACAACACAACAACCCAAAAATCTTCAAAAATCTTAAGGATAAAAACGCTGAATTAGAGAGAGAGAGAAATGACATTATAATTATTCTGATATGTTTGTTCCTTTGGCTTAATGTGACATGGCATGGCTTAGAAAAAAGAGAAAATCATTTGTGTGTACAGGCAACAGAAAAAGCTGAGCACATGGTGAAAAAAAGAACAAAGGCTCTGCGATAGTTAAAAGTGCATGGTCAGTGGCTGTATAGCTTTGACCTGATTTCAACCAAAGGCGCCTGACTCTTGCCACCTCAAGGTTTTATCTCCCTTGGCGATGATGTCAGATTTAAAGGCGGAGTAAGATGGTCTCAGCCAATCAGGACTCGTTAGTAAGAACAAAAAATTATTTCTTAATATATTCTAAATTATTAATCTGTAATGCCCTCACACATAATGCATATTTGCCTTCCACCATAATCAATTAAAACATTATACAAGATGAGAGATAACTAATACAAACATTAATCAGAGCATATTACTCACAAATCTTAACACAATAAAGCGGTTAAAGAATAAATTGTGTTCAGCATTAGTAATAAATGAGTGGCGAGAAAGAATAATCATTTGACTGAAATAACTGTGAGGAGCATTATGAAACTTAAATGTGGTCAATAGATGGCCGTATGGTTCCATGACAGATTGAATTAATTGATAGATAGACAGATACTTTATTACGGGAAATTCACAGTTCCAGCAGCATCAACAGACTTAAGATAAAGGGTCGAAGGTATGCAATAAATACTGGGAGTAATAAAAAAAACACTGCTAATAAATAATACAGTGAAGAAACTTCAAGTCCAGTGCAAAGTCCAGTGCAGACAGAATGCCATATTTAAGGTGCATGGTGTACAGTGTGTGTGTATGTATGTAGTGTGTAGTCCGTCAGAGCAGTTGACATTAATGTCCCCCCCTCGCGGAATTAAAGAGCCGCAAGGCGTAGGGGAGGAATGATCTCAGTCTGTCTGTGGAGCAGGACAGTGACAGCAGCCTGTCACTGAAGCTGCTCCTCTGTCTGGAGATGATGCTGTGCAGTGGATGTAGTGGATTGTCCATGATAGACAGGAGCCTGCTCAGCATCCGTCGCTCTGCCACAGATGTCAGGCTGTCAAGCTCTGTGCCCACAACAGAGCCCGCCTTCCTCACTAGTTTGTCTATACGTGCAGGAGAGGACAGAGCTGACTGTACTTCCTCAGAGAATCCATGTTTGCATGGTGAGGTCTGGGCCTCCTGAAGTCCACCATCGTCTCCCTGGTCTTGGTGGTGTTGAGGTGCAGGTGGTTGGAGTCGCACCATGTGACGAAGTCCTGGATCAGATTCCTGTACTCCTTCACCTGTCCACCCTCACACACTACCCATGATCACAGAAGGTGCTGTAGGCTTAACACTCGGTCTACCAGAATTCTGCAACTACCAGAATGACCATAGCAGTCATTTTGACTGCTCAGACATTTTTTGTATATAATTTGGATTATCATTAAAAAGATCTAAGAATAAATTGGTGGAATAGGTAAAAAACACATCAGGACACTAAATAAAAACTCTAATGATTGAGTGTTTTATTTATCTAATTGACACAACATAACTTCTCTGTAATTACACATGCAAACTCGAACTGCAACCATTTTCTCTGTGAAATAAAAACAAATGTATCCTGCTTTCAAAATAGGTTGGTGTCATCATTAGACCTTAACAATGAAAATTATTAACTATTATGAATATTCCAAAATGCTGTGATGGCTGCCAGCCAGCTGAAGACACTCTGCTGTTACAATGCCAAGTTGTTTTGCTTATGGCTCACAATCACTCACAGTCATCACAGGTAACCTGTACCTTCCATGTGCAGCTCCCACACACTACCTTGTGACATTTGACACAAGTATCCTTTGCTTTGTTTTTCTTACACTTTCTTCGCACTTGGCGCTGCCTTCTCCTCTCCATCTTCTGCTGCTCCAACTGGGGCTCTCGCACTCATCATTTGTCTGGCTTTTGCTGTCATGTGTCCAGAGCGAAGTTCATTTGCGAGTCCCATTATGAAGTTCCTCCGTGACATCATCTCATTGGTGCATTTCTTGAACAGGATCGAAGCATTTATGGCAGCCAGTTAAAGAATATTATAAAACACCGCCAATGGCCATCTTCGTGTAGGTGCTTTCACTGAGTATTTCCTCGCCATTTGATCAAGCACATCTACTCCAACCTTGGTTCTATTGTAGTATGTAACAGTCTCCGGTTTAGCCTTGCGGCCACTTGTGATATTGGCAGCTGTGTGGACAGTGCTTAGAATGGAGACATTTTTCCTTGGTTTGCATTGATAGACTGTTAGGGTTGCACTGTCACATTTCAGCATCTCTGTAGTGTGCAGGGCCCTTTGCTCCTTTACAGATGGAGGAAGCTCTCGTCTGCTCTTATTTACCATACCAACCAAGCTGGTTTTCTGGGCCTTTAGTGCCTTGGCAAGTTCAAGGGAAGTAAAGAAGTTATCAGTGGTGATGTTTCTCCTATTCCCCAGGAAAGGCTCCAAGGGCGCCAATTTCAACACCACACTGTCTCCCAGTTGCTGTCCTGGCCTCCGTGTCTCATCTTTGCCCAGATATGGCGCAGCATTCAGCATGTATTTGGTATTAACATCAGCTGGACACTGGATGAAGCTGCACCTTGCTTTTGTTGGGAAGAGCTGCTCATCAACAGTTATATCAGCACCTGGTTTGTAGCAAGTGATGCAGTTCTGGACGAATCTCTCCCAAACTTCAGATACCAGGGAAAACTTGTTCTCTTGCAGGCGTGTGTGTCTGGTCTCCTTTTTTGTCAAAACGCAGGAATCGTAAGATTTCCTGGAATCTGTTTCGGGACATGGTCTCCTTGAAAAATGCACAGCCCCAGTCATTAACCAAACACAGAAAAGAGGTGAGGGTATCCTCAATGTTGCGTTTGGCATGTGCTGTGGGGCCTGCAGCTTCTGTAAAGACATTATGACTCTGACGCCTTCCGCTGTTTTCACCTGACTGTATTACAGTCCACACTGTGCCATCTTTCGCTGTTTCATGCCTCTGTGCTGAAGGTTGTGGGACAGCTTCTTCATCCAATGGCGGGCTGAGTGCTCTTGTGGTTGACACAGTAGGTGCCGCTGAAGTTTCAGGATGTTCCACTGTCAACCAAAACATTATAGCCTAATTAGTTTTATTTCATGGAATAGTCATCTTATCAGGCCTTTTCCAATTTATGGCACACTTGATAGACCAAAAAGCTGTCTATCAGAAAATCATGCAGTTTTGTAAATTATTTGGAGGCCCCCTGCAATACCTAAATAAAGGCTAAGAAGCTCACAAGGTCACATAAAACCAGCACAGGCTTACATTACAGAAATATGCATTATAGCAAACAATAGCCTAATAATAATGATGATAATAAGGAGTCCTCCTGTAAGCCTCATACCTTGAAAATTAGCAGATGGGATGTCAGTCTTTTTTTGCTAGGGGGCATCTCTGAAATGATTTCTGAATCACTCTCAGAGCTAGATGAAGCTTCTTCCAAACACCAAGAGACATCACTCTCTGAACCTGCTCCTCTGTCGCATTCTTCCTCATCAAGGCTCTGAAGCAAGGCTAAAGCCTCCATAATTGTCATTTTCTTTCTACTTGTCATTTTTGTCTCTCTTGGGTTTAGAGTGAAGCTCTAACTAGGTTTTAGCTTCACAGAGCATAAAAAACAAACAGACAATAGAGCAGGAAAATGTAGCAAATAGTGAAATATGACACCCCCTGTAAAAAGCATGCAGTCAATTTGACTGCTATGATAATTCGAGGTAGTAATACTCAGATCTCTTTTGTGTTTTGAAATTTTAATGATAAAACAATGTTAGAATAAAATATACACACATTTAGGAAAAGTCAGGGTCCCATTGGTACATAGGTTTTTTTTAAACCAAGTTATGATGTTGCAAATTTTGAAAGCAGTCAAAATGACTGCCTTGGTAGTTCAAGTGTCGCCACTTCTTCGTTAGGCACTTAGCCTTTAGTTTCGCGCCGGCTCTGCAGCCACGTGGGGCCTCCTCACCTCGTCAGGTAAATGAGAAACCACTGCAGCGGTTTTTTTTATCTAATAATTCCTCATATTACTATCTTAGCCTAGCAATATCATAGAAGATTCAGATTTTCAACGTATTACTTGTAAACGATGTGCTTGTGAACAATGATGTACTTTACAAAATGGTTAGACAATTATTTCATACAGTTTCAAACATAAGAAGTGTGGGCAAAGTTGGTCTAGATAACACTGGTATGTGATGTTATTTATGGCCAGAGATCTGGTGCAGAGAAAGATAAACAAGGAAAAGACCCTGGTTAGGTCTGTAGATCTGAAAGAGTGCAATCTGCATAGTTCTTTCCATGTTCCTTTCTTGATGAAGCCACATGTTGAAACAAAGTTTGTCACATAGAATGAAGATTTGGAAAGTGTTCATTCCCTTATTCCAAATGATCTGGTGTTCATTAGAGTATTCCTCTGAGCTGGCCTTTTGACCTCTGACTCTGATTTGGGAGGAAAAGTTCTATATCTGCCTCTTATCACTGGATGTTTGGGAGGCCGAATAGCAGATGGGGGTTCAGGTCTAAATTCTCAGTGTCCGTACTTTTACCTTGGTGCAGGTCCAGGTACATGTTAATGTTTTTTTCTTTCCCACTATGAACTTTGTGATAGCCTGATCATAGGTGCCAGGCTGATGTCAGGCTGATGATGTACAGTAGCTACAGTTACCAGTGTCTATAGTTTGAGGCACCATTACACACTTGACACAATCTTAATTGTATTTTGTGTACTAAATGTGTACTTTAAAACAAATTTAATAATCTGCCCATTTTTTTCACAGTCCTTTTTTCACATTCTTAGTCTTAGTCTCTTTGACCTGTTCTCAGTTTATTACTCTGGTCACTAGCACATTATCTGTATGTCCTAGGGGACCCATGATCAGTGTCTGAGGACCCAGATGCTGGTGAGCCCACCTCAATGCTGTCTATACCAGCTTGTCTGACAGTAGGCTGTCCTAGTGCATCATACACCAGCATCCTTGGCCGGGTGTATACGCTGTGCCAGGGGTGGTGATCCCTGATCTGTGTCAGAGTCTGTGTCCTTTTTGGGGTTGTTGTTCTTCATCAGATCTTTGCTCTATTTGTTGCTGGGTTGGATTATTAACTCTGTCTGCATGGCTGTGTTGGTGTGAAGGCCTCCACACAAGTTCACTTTGGACTTCACTTTCCATATTCATGTCTTGATGTAGTGGCTGTTGCTTAGCTTTTTCTCTGTTTTGTCTTAGGCCTCTCTTTCTTTTATCCTTCTCTTTCCAAGCCGATTTCACCACAGGTAGGCTGTCACAGTGGAGCAGCATTTTTCTGTGCACTGTTCGGCTCCTGCCTCCTCTCCCTGGTTTGATCTTGTAAACAAGAATGTCGGGACTCTTTTGATCACATACACTGCATCTTCCCAATGTGAACGAAGTTTGCCAGGTCCACCTCACCTTCAGTGAGATTGTGGAGCAGGACCCCCATGGGCTCTGTAGGTGTTTTGGTTGAAGTATCTTTTACCTCTCAATAGTTATTTCAGAGCTGTTGTTGATGCAATCTCATTGGCCTCTTTCATTCATGACTGCCACTTCACCATGTACTCCTCATAACTCACTTGGTGCTCCTGTGATGCTAGGGTTAGGGTTAGTTGAACAGGATGTCTACCAGAAGTCGGGGTGTGTGGCCAAACAGCAAATAGTAAGGAGAAAACCCAGTTGCCTCACTCTGAGTGCAGTTGTAGGCATGGACTACTTGCCCCTCAGACAGTCCTCCATACTCCTCTGGAACTCTGCTGGAGCTGAACTGAACCAAGGGGTATGCCGTTCCACTGGTACAAGCCCCAAGGTGTTATGAAGGCTGTTAGATGGAACACCTAGTGATATGCTTTGCCCTGACCAAGGAATGAAAACCAGGAGCTGCCATGCAGAGAGTCGAGCATATCCTGGATCCTGGGAATCAGGTCCACTGTAATAGGATACACTGCTTTTATTTCTTCCAGGTGTCCCAGAACATTGCAAGAGGTCAAACTGACATCAAGCTTGCTGGTGTTAGCCACTGAGACTGGGATGTATGCTGACTTTTCCTGACTGACAGTGACCAGTTCCTCTTGTATGATCAGACCCTCAGGCAGCTGTGAGACAACTCTGGGGACAAACAACAGGCTTTGTCCTGCAAACTGGGCTCCAAACTGTGCAGGAACAAATGTGGTGGTTATTCGTTCAGCAGTCAGGCGTATTCCCCTCTTCCCTGTCTGCACTTTGACTTGAGCCTGTTGACTGTAGTATCTTCAGTATTGGTGTAGCTGTTTTCACTGAGAGAAGATTCAGCTGATTTTCTGAATATTTTGTGATTTTGTCTGCCTCTTGCCCAACTTACTCACTACTTATTCAACCACGTTAAAGCCAATAATGGGCTGTTCTGCAATGTTGGGATCACTGCATACTAACATGGGGACTAACAGTGCCTTTTCTGGGTGAGTGTGACTGCTCTCCAGTGTCCCAGAGAGCCTCAACTGGTATGTTGTCTAGGTGACACTGGACCATGCATCTTCTCACAATGAGGCTAATGAAGTTGGTTTGGTGTTGGAGGGCACATTGTTCATAGGCATGTGGCTTCTAAGCTTGCTGCTGTCAGGTGGGAACCTGGAGAGTGAACCAGTTCTGCCTGCAGCCATGTGAAAGATGTCCTGTCTGCCCACAGCGACAGCAGTGTCTACATGTGTCACTGACCTGAGCCTCTCTGTATACATGGCACCCTCTGGCCCCTCTGGTGATGGCTGGGTGCCTGTACTTGGGGGGCCTTGACCTGTTGCCTCAAATGTCTCACTGAACATTTTCAGTCTCAGTCATCTGTGTTGTTTCACTGTCTATGTCTGTCCCACTGTTCAGAGGCAAGTGAGTGTTGGACCGCTGTTCTGTGTATATCTCATTTACCTTTGGTGGCTTGACTATAGTGTCTCCAAAGCTTATTTTGTCATTCCAACATAAGACTGGCAGCCTTGTTTATCTTTTCTGTCAGAACTTCATTGGTCACTTTCGTTTCACTAAGCAGACCAGTCTCTAATGAGCACAGGAATTTACATTGGATTAAGTCTAGGCTGAACTTTTCTCCCTCATCCTCATCACCTGACTTCCAGAGCAGTTTCTCTCTGAGCTTTATTGCCCTTAACAGAAAATTTGGGCTCTTGTGATATGTTCATGGATCTATGAAGCAGGTCAGATGATGAATCCACTTTGTAATGTCCCCTCAGTATGGTTCTTAATGTTGGAAGTGTGAGCTCTCCCTTAACTTCCAGCAAGTCTCTAACATGGAGGCCAGGGCGTACAGCTTTGATCACAGCTTTGATCACAGCTTTGATAATTTCAGTCTCTGAGTCGGGGCTGACTTACTTCCTTGTCCCTTAGCAGTGGAGCACTGTTAAGCTGGGAGCTCAAAGCTTCAATCAAGTCAAGTAAATTTTATTTATATAGTGCCAATTCACAACAGAAGTTGAGACCATACTCTTTATCTTATAAAATTTAGAGAGAGAGACCCAACAGATCCCACCATGAGCAGGCACTAGGTGGTTGGGTTTAGACAGAGAAAGGGGCTGGGGTAAGAGAAAGACAACAATGCAAATACACAGTCTAAGTCAAAATTTAAGTAGTAATAACAACAACAATAATAATAATAATTACAGCTAAAGGAATAATAATGACAGAACAGTGAAACATTAATAGCAATAACACTACCACTAACACTAATAAATGTTTAAATGTTCTAACATCATCAGTCTTCTCCTCCTAAGCCTGCTTAAGTTATGCATGCTCCTCTTCCAGTCTCTTTATTTCACTTTCAGTTTGTTGAATTTCTGCCTTGTCAGAACCTTGTTCTGGTAATGACTGTATGAATAATTGGAAATCGCTAACAAACTGATCGAACACAGGAGATTCATCACTCCCTTCAATTTCATCCAAAGTGCTTTCGGCTAACCAAATTAAGGTCCGGTGGGACTGCGTTTTGAATCCCTCACCTGCTGGTTCACTGCACTTGAGATGCCGACACACCGTGATGAGTTCTGGTTTCCCAGGTGTCCACAGCACTGCACTGATCTCATCCTTGAGTTGATCCATCTTAATTGATCTAGGATCATCTCCTAAGAAGGGACTGTGTCTCTAGTATACTAGTAGTCTTCTCCTGGCTTGCTTGTCATGTTTTGTTACACATGCACAAAGATGATGGTGTTCATTTGGGTGGCAGATGGCTTTATTGATGACATGACAGAAAGACAGTCCTGTTTAGGTATTCACTCTCTGAGCTGCTTCCCCGACTGTCTTTTGTTCACAGCTCATACTTCCTGCTTTATCAGGATAGTAGCTCCAGTCGCTAGCACACCAAAGCCATTACTGACACCTACTGGCAAAAATGAGTATTGCCCTGCCCTTATGCTGTGTAAAGCAGGTGAAGTTGTCCAGATTGTGAGTGATACAAAGTGCTTTCTGTGAAACTATACTACTAGAAAAATAATATTTGGGGAGACCCAATTGCTACAAGAAGAGAATACAATAATAATTCTGGGCATAACCTTTTTAACTAAAATGCTCAGGGTGCCACACACTTCATGCTTCAGAGAAAGAGGCTGTCTGTTGCCATGTCTCTCTGTATATAAACTTATGTAATGCACACAGATGAATTAAAACTTTCTCTCCATGACCACTACAGGTCAGAATTAGAATTAAAATCAGAATTATCATAATATTATTATAATTAATCCCTTGTGGAAAATTGTTGCATGGAGCTTTTCATTCTGCTGAGCAGAGATCAAACTGATTTTTTTTAGTAATTTAGGATTGTTTTGGAAGCCATGCTAAACAAATAGAATCCACGGAGGATTATCAACGGCACAAAGTGGGTAAATCTTCATTGTGTGCAAGACCCTTAGGGAGTCTGAAGGCTCCAGGTTCACCATGTAACTTTTTCAATGTAACTAATTTAATAAATTTCACACTTGTTTGTTAATACCCACTGTCAACTTCTGCTTTTCAGCTCTTTGGAACTTAACTTGATGTATGATTATGGTTATTTCTTCATTCAGTGGTTAATCTCTCTTCTCATAGCGTGTTTTTATCTTATCAGTCCTTTTTTCTATCTCTCTCATCCCCTCCAGGAGGTGTTGTTTTGCATGCCACACACCACATTGTCAGTTCTGGCCTCCATCTTGCTGCATCTGGGACAAAGCCATGGCTGCCTTCAAGGGCATCTGGACTCAGGAGTTCTGGCGCTGTATGGGGGCTGAGTTTTTTGCCATGCTGCTCTTTGTCTTGCTCAGTCTCGGGTCAACTATCAGTTGGACTGTTGAGGATAATGCCCATCCCCCTGACCTGGTGCTCATTTCACTCTGCTTTGGCCTGAGTATTTCCACCATGGTGCAGTGCTTTGGCCACATCAGTGGTGCTCATGTCAACCCAGCAGTCACAGCTGCCATGGTGGTGACCAGGAAGCTCAGTCTAGCTAAAGCACTCTTCTACCTCACGGCCCAGTGTGTAGGAGCCATAGTGGGAGCAGCCATTCTGTACAGTATCACCCCCACCTCTGTTAGGGGTGGCATGGGGGTCACCACGGTAAGAGCAGGAGTCATGGCAGGAGTCGTTGCAGGGGCTGAGGAGAGTGTCATATGTAGCCTGGATCAAGAAACTGAGCCTTGCTTGGGGTATCCTCCACATGTGATGAATCCATTGATCACTGCTTCCCAAGTGGACCTTGCTGACCCCTTGCTGATGTTATAATATTATATAATATGCAGTTTTCTCTATGATTATTACTAGATAAACTTGAGAATGTTTAACAGTTTTTAGTTTATCACTTCAACTTGATGCATAGTGTTTTTCTCAATTGTGATCACAGAGTACGTATTTAGCATTCTCACCTGACACACACAGACTTCCCCCAGATGTGATCCACCTGAACTTAATGGATTGCATTGCGGTCAGATTGCAATGTGATCTGCATATGTCATCTCTGGATTCACATCACATTTTAATGCAAGGTGTTAAGGATGTATTAATATCTCAGTGTGTTTCGATGCTGCTCATATCACTGTTGTGTTTCCAATACAGGTAAATGCGAGCATCTCTGTTGGAAATGCACTGGTTGTAGAGCTCTTCATCACCTTTCAGCTGGTCTTCACTGTGTTTGCTACATGTGACCATAAACGTAATGACCTGAAGGGTTCATCTGCATTGGCTATTGGCCTATCTGTTTGTATTGGTCACCTGTTTGCTGTAAGTACCCCAACACTTGTCAGGCTGTTAAATAGCAATAGATAATGACCAATACATAGAAAGGATGTTTAGTATCAAATCCTTTCCTCAATGAGACAAATGGCTCAAAACATTGCACTCACGCATTAACCACAGTGCCACTACAATACAGTGCAATTCCACACAACAGCCTTGCACTAAATAGTACTGTCATGAAGGTTATCATCAACGTTTGTAGAAATTGTAACAAGCAACAAGTTCTCTTGACTAAACAACTAAATACATCATCATTAATGCCTTCAAAAATGAACCACTTGCTGATCTCAGATAGTTTTGAACTTATTTTCCAGTGTTTCTGGAATCAGTGCAGTATTGATCAAGAACAATCCACTGGACAGGTGTCTATGTCAAAGTACGTCTAAGTAAGTGCTCGTTGTTGCCACTGACAGGCAGACTGTTATTCTAAGTGTCTGACAACATTATGAATAGGATTCCTACAGAGGTAGTGGTTTAATATTGGGGCTGATCAGTGAATAATAAGCACTGATAGTAAACACTGATCAACTCGTTACAAGCCAGTGTTCTGCTGGGAAACCTTGGGACCTTCATTTATCTGGATGTTACTTTAACATGTACCACCCACCTAAACATTGCTGTAGACCAAACACACAGACCCCCATGACAACTGCACTCCCCAATGACAGGGGCCTCCCTTAGCAGGACAGTACTCCCACCACACCACAGAACTGCTCAGAAATGTCTAACAACAACTAAGCAACGACAAAGAGCCCAAGTTGTTGACCTGGCCTCCAAACCACAGGTCCCAATCTGATCCAGCATCTGTGGGACCTGCCTAATATTGTGTAGGTCCCCCTCCTGCTGCCAAAACAGCTCTGACCTGTCAGGACATGGACACGGGACCTCTGAGTGTGTCCTGTGGTGTCTGGCACCAGGACATTGACAGCAGATCATTTGGGCCTCCATGTATCTGACCTGTTTGGGCCTCTAAATTAGGTCCAGTTTAAAACAAACTGCAGTTATCCTTTAAGGCTCTAAATCTCCTTGGTTAAATTCAGAGAAAGATTCTTCTCATGGTTAAAAGAAAGCAACACTGTTAGGAGACAAGATGTAAACTGCAGGCCCTGATGTTAAAATCAGGACTTGGTACACCCCATCACCAACAATGATGTCTAATAATAAGGAAAGTCACTGTCAAATAATGTCATCCTGATGCATCAGATCTTGTATCATTTTGGAGGTCAATTAAAAATAGCATAAGTTTTCATTTGTTGCAATAGTTTACTATTTATCTAGTAGATAGTACTATCTTGAATGTCTCATTGTACTTCCTCTTCCATGCATCTTGCAAAGATAAGTATAATGTTGGTTGTGACTGTTTCCACAGATTCCCTACACTGGAGCCAGTATGAACCCTGCACGATCCCTTGGCCCAGCCGTGGTCACCTGGTACTGGGAAAACCACTGGGTAACTAAGCTTGTATTATATTTCATTATTATTATTTCAGATTCAATCAATATATATTAGCATCTGGTAGTATGAAAAAATGTAATTTTACCACACACAAAGACTTAGCTTTTAGGATCTCACAATACCAAACAATCTGAGTGGGTTTTACCTACTACACTTTTCAGTAAAATATACTTAAAGGAGATACATCAATAGTTTTAGAATAATGATGAATAAAATGGCAATGTGAAAACATTCTGATAATGTGAATGGTGTCTTGTAGTGATGAACCTACATCCTATAATTATCAGTTGGTTGAATTTGCTGCTGCCCTCAGCTTTACAGACCTTTTACCGTAAGTTTCAGCTCTCTCTGTCCATACCACAACTTTACTGTTCTGGGTCAATCTTACAGCTCTCATAAAGCCACAGCAGGCAGCAGTTGTCATGGAAAACACTGGACAGACACTATAATGGATAGTGGAGCATTTAGCAGCTAAAAAACACAGATACATCTCTCAGTAGTTGATAGAGACCAAAAACAGAGCTAAAAGAGAAGAAATATTGGATTCAGCAGGTTGACACAGATTCCACATAAATGATTATGCTGTTCTGTAACTTACTAGCAACTGTTTGCTTGCAAGTTCAACATGAGGCAATAATATGGGAAAGGCAAAGAAATAAGTTACTGCAGCAGATTCAGTGGGTGTTGATTAAAAGTAAATATTCAGTTGTTTAATAATAACTATTGAATGTAATGCATAGTTTTGTATCAGTTTTGTTTTTGTCTCAGTCATGGATAAGTCTCAGCTGTCTTTGGTAAAACTGCCCACGGGTCTTCTGTTTGTCCAAAGCAGAGAAAGAGTTGAGATGACTTGCAGCTATCCTGATGTCTTAGTATTGTGTGTGTGTGTGTGTGTGTGTTCTGAGCTTTGATGTAATTCCTTGTTTAGATTTTGACTGATCTTGGAGACTGAAGTAGTGCCACCTCCTTTGTGAAGCTTTGATATTCTTTCTGCTTCTTTTCCTTTTCACACAGTGATGTCACATGAGCGTCACAAAGTTATCTCTATAGACATTTTCTCTGTATGTTTCAAATTCTGTGCCCTGTCAGTTGTAGTGTACCTTCCTCTGGAGGTATGGCATATACACAGAAGTCATTCTCTTGCTGTGGCTGAATTGCATGTTTGCACTGCACTCGGTTTTGGTCAGTGGGTCCCAAGTTTCATGACAATGTGATATGAGCTCATAGGAAGTCCAAAGGCACTATATGCAAAGCATAGATTTGGGTATGGAAGGTAGAGACATATTCCTCCCAATATCAGGATACTGCTGAAATGTCCCTGCCAATATTATTTATTTATTCACCAGGGACAGTGCATATTAATCCACATTGCAGTTTACACTTCAATGTAAATGTGCTGGAGTTAGCTAAGAAACTAATTATCATCCATAATCCCAGGGCAGGTTATGACAAGTTACTATCTGGTGTGGGCTGAACTACGCTTCAGCAGGTAACACACAACACTGAAATACAAAGCACCACTAATATGTCACAGAGTGCTGGGATGGTGATGCAGGACAACAATCCACAGTGGCTGAGAAGGAGCACAAGTCTGTATGACTGAGTTCAGACCCAGAAGTCTCTCTGTAGGTCACATTAGAGATTTTACTTTGATTCTGGTGGCCATGGGTACTTGATGAATACAACATCATTAAGTTCATTTTCAGGAATAAATAAATTTTTAATCTGTGATTATTGCATAAAACATGATAAACCATCCATCCCCACATCATCTATACCACTTATCCTTAAGGGTCATGGAGGGGCTGGAGCCAATCCCAGCTGACACTGGGTGAGAGGTAGGGTACAACTGGACAGATCATCTGTCTACCATAGGGCTGACATATAGAGAAAAATTCACACTCACATTCACACCTACGGGGCAATTTAGAGTCACCAATTAACCTGCATATCTCTGGGCACTCTGGCTTCCTCCCACAGTCCGGAGATCAGGAAACTCCACACAGGAAAGCCTTGGGTGAACTGGGGTTTAAACCCTCTTGCTGTTAGGCAATGGTGCTCCAGTCCAAACAACCAATCAGCCCAATTGTTTTTATAAATCATAATAAATATTATCAATAATCTGGTAGTTGGAGTGACTTCTTAGATCTGAAGAGAGGAATATCTTTTAGAAGAATATCTTTTAAATATTTTGTTGTTTTCAAAAAGAGGAGGAAGTCTAAACAAATGACAAACCCTATCATCAGAAGTCAAGATATTTAGAATTATGGATTTGATTTTACTTGTGTAAAGCTAGAAGTGAAGGCACTTAAAAACCTTTATCTGACCTCTTGGCTAGTTTCAATAAGGACTCTCTGGACCTGTCTTTGGGCACAATCAGAGAGGTAACCCCTCATTAGAAACAGCCAATAACTGAGGAACAATCTGTAAAAGTAGCTAAAGGATGACCTTGTTTCAGTGGCTTCAGATGAAAACATCATTGGGCTGAGTGTAAATAGCTATTTGTAGTTTGGAACCATATTTGACTAATATAACATCTAAAAAAAATACCTGAATAAAAACAGAAATAGAAAGCAAGAGTTGGCTGCAAATTATTCAAATATATTTTGAATTCCTCCAGTTTTTCCAACACCAGAAAAATGTCATCAACATATTTGCTCCAGTATCTGATGCATAGACTGCAGAGATTGTTTTATATACAACCCAATTCAAATTTGATAAATGAGCACAACTAGGGGCTATACTTGATCCCATAGCAGTTCAATCTTTGTGAAAAGAAAAACGAAATAATTTTTAGTCAAAACAAGACTGGACAATGACATGAAACACTGAGCGCTGATTCAACATTCTGCTGTTTGAATAAAGAAGCCAAAAAAAGCAAATGCGTTTGTGTGTGTGTGGTAGGGTGCTCTTGTTAATCCACTACTTGCCTTAAAAAGTCTAGAATCTGATATGTATAGTCTCAGGATGTTCAGTGATCTCTGTGTTATCTGTGTTTCCTGTTTGTGTGTGTGTTAGGTATACTGGGTGGGTCCATCTTTAGGTGGAGCTTTAGCTGCAGCCCTGTATGAATACCTGTTCTGTCCAGACCCAGTGTTGAAGAAGCGTTACTCTGAGGCCTTCATCAGGATGCCCTTCACTGCTACCATACACCGGCAGGATTCAGTTACAGCCGAGGAGCCTCTCTTCACTGTCATGGATGTGGAAAGAGCTGAGAGGAAAGAGAGAGAGAGAGAGATGGAGGTATCGGGGGAGGTGTTATCTTCTGTATGAGTAGAAAGGAAATGCATCACTGATGTCCCGACTGCTGATCAGCGGCCCAGTCTGAAGGAGACTGACCTCCTGTAGACTGGCTCAGCCAACACTTAGGACTAAGGAAGAAGGAAAAGAAGTACAAACCTCTTTAAAATGTAACAAGACTAAGGGGAGTATTTATGACAAAGCCCTTCTTTCAGCCCTTCTTTCTGTCTATATTAACATAAATTAATTGAGTGATTTTTTTGTTGTTGTTTTTTTTTTTCCAATAAAATGGAAGATGATAGAAAACATGTCTGCACACTTAGATCCATGCCTGCTTTTAAGGCTTAGGTCATAATACAGCAGATATTTCCAGATTAAAGATGTTTTTAAAAGATCACAGACTTGAAACAGAATAAAGAGCTATCAGACAAAGGCCATCATGAACCATATATCTCAAAATTCTGTGACAGTGACTGTGACGGAGGTTCAAATTAGTAAACTGGCTTCTCTGATTTGTGATCGCGAAGTGTACGTCGGTCAGAACGCATCCAAAGTTCCCCCAAGACTTAGACAAATGATGAAGGAGACAATCAATCCCGTTTCTGGTGCTTTAATCCAGTGTTGACAGCATACATTAAAGAGGTGTGTGTGTATGTGTGTGTGTGTGGTTCTGAAATAAACCAAACAATAACAGATATTATTTACTTGACTAGAACATACTATCTGGATAATAATAATAAAATTATCCTTTGCATGAAAATATGTGAACATCATATAAAGAAGGAATACACGTGCTAGAAACATTACTCATGGCACTGGATAGAACCAAATCAGTAAACATATGAACAAATAAAATATACAACAATATAATTACATCCAGCAGATAACAGTCTAACTCACGTTTCTCTGGACGCACACTGAAACACAAACGGCAGCTCAACGATACAAAGTAGCAGGCTTAACTTCTGCTGCCGGCAATACACACGTCTCGCTGTCGTCAGTCTCTTCTTCTCTCTCCCAAAACAGCGGCACTCAGCCCGATTGTGCGCTATAGCACCCCTAGTGGCTGGAGCCGGTTAAGTCACCTGCTCTGTCATGCAGCCTTCAGAACAGCCGCCCCCAAATTTGCTCTAGCAAATTTGCAGAACTCAGTCTATCATTGTTCATTCTCTTCTGGTACAGCAGGGAGTCTGATAAGACGGCTCACAGGTCGGACATAGGTGCGGTCTCGAACTTCGACCTCCGCTGTGCGAATCAGACCATCAGCCCCAGGGAACACCTTCTTGATTTTCCCAACAGGCCATGATGCTCTGGGCAGTTGAGGATCGATGATCATCACGATCGTATCCAGCTGAAGGGGGGATGTGTCCGACTGCCACTTGGACCGGGTTTGCAATGTGGGCAGGTAGTGGCGCAAGAACCCCACCCAGAAGCGATCGGAAAGCACTTGACTGGCCCTCCATTGACGCCGGCTGAGCAGCTCTGAGTCGTGATATACCGTCTGAGGTAGGGAGGGGTCTGGCCGCCCCATCAGCAACAGATTGGGGGTAACTGGGTCTGGGTCTGCTACATCGGATGATACGTAGCCGAGGGGCTTGGAATTGAGGATACCCTCGATCTCAATCAGGATCGTAGTCAGCACTTCTCCACTGACGGTTTGCGGGCCCAAGGTAGCAGTCAGAGCAGCCTTAATCGACCTGATTTCCCGCTCCCAGGAGCCACCGAAGTGGGGGGTGCTAGGTGGGTTAAAACGAAACTTGATCTGGTACTCTGCCAGCTGGGCTTGGAGAGAAGGATGGAGGGTTTGGAAAGCTTCTTGCAATTCCCTGTCTCCACCTTTGAAATTGGTCCCCTGGTCCGAGAGCAGCTCTGCTGGTTTCCCTCGACGGGATATGAACCTCCTCAAGGCCATCAGGAAGGAGTCCGTGTTGATGGCGGACAGCACTTCAATATGGACTGCTCTCGTCGTGAGGCATTTAAAGAGCAGGCCCCAGCGTTTCTCACTCCGTCGGCCGACTTTAACTTGCATCGGACCAAAACAGTCAACTCCAGTAGAGTAGAAGGCTGGTTGATGTAGCCTGAGCCGTGCAGGGGGCAAGTCTGCCATTTTGGGATTGACAGGTTGGGCTCTCCATCTCTGACACTCAGGGCATGAGCGCTGCTCTTTCCTTATGGCCTCGCGGCCACGAAGGATCCAGAACTTTCTTCTCAGCTCTGCGAAGAGTCGCTCTGCACCAGGGTGTTTCAGATCATTGTCGACCTGTCGGATGAGTAGCTTGGTCACAACATGTCTCGGGTCAAGGACTACAGGGTGGATAACATCATGCTCCAGGCCCTGGGCACGCCGTAGTCGACCTCCTACCCGTATCAGCTGGACTGATGTATCATATTCTGGAGCTAGTGCAATCAGGCAGCTGGACGAAGGGACTTGTTTCCCAACTGCTAGACACTGGACTTCTTCAGGGAAACTGTCTCTTTGAGCAGACTGCAGGATGCTGAGTTCTGCTTCTTTGAACTCCTCCACTGTGGGAGTCCCTGTGGCATCAGCGGCCGCCCCGTGAAGATACCCTGCAGTGGCTTTCACCAGTTCACCGAAGGTGCTAAACTGCTGAGCATCAGGTAAAGATTGGTGGGTGCTGGTTACCGTGCTAACCAGGCAAATTGTGGGCCTTCGCAGCTCTTCAGTGATGTCTTCACTTATCGTGACTGGGTGTGCAGGCCACTGGTCAGGTGGCAGCTGCAGAAATGAGGGACCATGGGTCCAACGATTCTCACCTGAGAGATCCTGCAGTGACTTTCCCCGGGTGAGATCATCCGCTGGGTTCTCTGATGTCTCCACGTAGCGCCAAGCCTGGCTATCAGTCAACTCTTGAATTTCTGCAATACGGGTTCCTACAAACACCTTAAAGCGGCAGGAGTCTGACTGAATCCAAGCAAGAACAGTTGTGGAGTCCGTCCACATGACCACTCTGGATATCTCCAAGGTCAACTCTTGAGTTAGCACGTTTGCAAGTTGTGCACCTGTAAGCGCAGCGCACAGCTCCAACCGTGGCATAGAGAGCTGGCGTTTGGGGGCTACTCTGGACCGAGCTGTCAGGAAAGCCACCTCCACATGCCCATCTGCGTCTTCAGTGCGTAGATATCCAACGCTGCCATATGCACGTTGAGACGCATCACAGAAGATGTGGACCTCCCGCTTATTGGTTGCATAGTCCATGGCTGGACTAATGTAGCAGCGAGGCAGTCTGATGTTGTCCAAGTACTGTAACTCATTCTCCCAATCTCGCCACGCTGTGAGCAGCTCGCCAGGCATCAGAGGGTCGTCCCACTCCCGCTTCTTCGCCCATAACTGCTGAACAAGCACCTTGGCCCTCGTAGTATAGGGCGTGAGGAACCCTATGGGGTCGTATTGGCTGGCCAATACCTTGTAGATGTTCCTCATGGTGGCAGGGGAGCACTCCAGCGGCCGTGACTTATACCGCAGCGTATCTGAGTGGCATAACCAACGCAGCCCCAGGGCGGGTTCATGCGGATCCAGGACGGTGTGATTAAGCAACTGTTCACTACTTTCTGACCTGATCTCCTTAGGCAGGTGGCTGATGGTATCTGGCATGCTGCTGGCCCACTGTCGCAGCTCAAAGCCTCCCGCCAGTAACAGCTCCCTCAGCTGGTCTGTGACATCTCTGGCCATATCTGGAGTAGGGAAGCTCTGTAGCCAGTTGTCTACGTAAAAGTGGTTCTCAACAGACTCACACACTGCATTTCCTGGGAGGGTGTGATCATGTACATGCCTCTGTAGTGCGTATATGGCGCAGCATGGGGAACAAGTAGTCCCGAAGGGGAGGACCTGCCACTCGTACACTCTGGGTTGGGAATCTCTCTGTAGATCACGCCAGAGGAAGCGCAGCAGAGGGCGGTCATCAGGCAGCAACCTCACCTGGTGGAACATTGCCTTTATGTCACTGCTGACGGCAATGGAATGTTCCCTGAACCGCAGCAGGACACCTAGAAGAGATGCACCCAGGTTCGGGCCAGACAGCAGTAGCTCGTTGAGGTTCTTATCCCTATAAGTATAAGAACAGTTGAATACAATCCGATGTTTCCCGTTGTGGGTCACCAGGTGATGGGGAATAAACCACGACTCCTCTGAAGCCTTCACCGCTTCCCGGCTAACTTCAGAGACGTAGCCTGCCTCCTTCAGCTTCATGATCTCTGCCTGATATGCTTCTGCCTTCACTGGGTCTCTGCCAAGACGCTTCTCCGTGCTACGTAAGCTGGGGAGTACCGCTTCAGGCGGCGCCGTGAGTATGGGCATATTACTAACCCGCAATAGGGGGGTGGCATATCTGAGGACTCCATCCACCTCCACTCTTCTAGTCTTTGCCTCTAGAATATTCATGGCCTCTTGGTCTCTCCTTGATCTCATCACCAGTTTTTCATTTCTGTATGGCAGAGTGTCCAGTTGCCAGAGCTTCTCTACCTGACGAAAAAGTTCAGCCGCAGGGGACGTGGTGGCCACGAACAAACACTGAGGTGGGCGGTTGCACTGTTGGAAAGACTTGACTGGTCCTTGCAGCGACCAACCAAGCCTGGTCTTTACCGCAGCTGGGCCCCCCGGCGGGCCAAGACGAACAGGTTCAATAGGAGTCACCAGGTGCGGACAATCTGAGCCTATCAAGAGGAGTGGGTGAACCGCTGTGAACTGCTGCAGGGGGAGTGTGTTGTTGTTGCCATGTATTGTTTTCACATCCTGCCGAACTGTTCTCAGGGTGAGGCTCTCTGGGGTTCCCCGAAGCTGCAACTTCTGAACGGCCTCCTGGAGGAGAATCGTCCTCTCTGAGCCATCATCTAATATGGCGTATGTCTCCAAAGTGTGGTCGCCATTGCGCAATAGCACCTTACTGACCTTCAAAAGGACCTGATCACAGCCAACGCGACGATCCAGATACAGAACATCTGTGGCTGACTTCAACTCTGCACCATTGCCGTTCCCTGTTATGAGCTCATTCCTGCCAGGCCGGAGATTCACCTCATGCAAGGCCTCAAGGTGCTTCCCCTTGCACGTCTTGCATAGGACTCTCAACCTACACTGGGCAGCCTGATGGTGTCGGCCACAACGCCAGCAACGGTTGTTGGACTTCACCCAGGCCGTCTTCTGCTCCTTAGTTAGTTGTTTGAAGTTCAAGCACTGGTCCAGGAAGTGCTGCGTATTGCTACAGTAGGGGCAGTAGGCTTTGGGCTTTTCTGGGGTTCCTTGGTGATCTGAGACTTCAGCTGGACTCACTTGACGATCTGTGTCATGGGCAGTACCATGCAGCACATTCATGGTCTTCCTACTGGCTCTCTTATCTTTGTCACACTCCTTCCTTACCCCGCTTCTCCCTCTCTGGACATCCTCTATCTTGTCGAACCGGGCTCCATCCTCTTGGATTTCCAGCTCATAGTCTAGCCACTCCGCGAAGTCCATCAAAGACGGGATTCCCGCCTTCCAGGGGTGAAGATGGCGCCGGAAGGTGGCGCGGAGATCTTGGGGGAGCTTCCTCAAAAGTCTGGCCACATGAGACCCACACTTTAACTCTATGCGTCCATCTTCACCAAGCTGCTCCAACATCCCAACTAGAGCTCGAACTCTCAGAGCAAACTTCCTGAATGCCACGGTGTCGCCAGCTCGGATGGCGGGCTCTTCCATGAGCTCTGCAATCCGCTGTAGAGACAGTTGGTGGGGCTGACCATAGTGCTTGGTTAAGAAGGCCATAGTGTCGGAGTACGGAAATGAAGAGTTACTATAGGAATCAGCTATCAGGAGAGCCTCTTCGAACTTAAGGTGGTCACAGAGCACTTGATACTTGAACATCTCCGTTGCATCAGCAGGAAGAATATTATCGAGTGCAAGCTTCAGTCTGGAAAACTCTCTGGGGTCGCCCCTTGTGAACTTAGGGATAGACGGCGTCGGGCCCCTGTATGTCCTCTCATTGCTGTTTGGCAGTGGCACTGCTGAAGTTAACCGTTGTGGGGGTGCTACTGACGGCGTCACACTATTATATTTTGGTTCTGACAGCATGGATGGGGCTGGTGACAGTCGTGCTTCCAACTGCTGCAGACGTTCTCTAAGGTCCTCCACAACATCAGCAGGTGGCCCTAAGGGTCTAGGTTGGTCTCTTGGTGGCTCATAATCATCATTGGGGAAGGCTACTGGTGGGGGAGGCAGCGGCCAGTCATCGTCGGCTATATTTCTGTCTGGTACTACGGGCGGATGGTGCAGCTGTGCGGGCTGGGAACTGGTAGGTGCTGTACCACTCCTGTCCATCTGTCGTCGCATATCCGTCACCATCAGCTGTAACCTTCTGTTCTCCTCTTGTATTTGCTGCAACACATCCATCATTTCAGGTGGGCCCTGACATGGCCGTGGTGTACTCACATACACAGGTGCTGCAGCTCCAGTATGACTGAGAGATGTCTCTGTGAGCTCAGCAGGATAATAAGTATGCTGTAGCGAGCGCTGGGTGAGGGGTGTCATCTCGGCAATTCCCTCTCTACTTCTTCTCCATTCAATCTCCTCTGGTGCAGCGGAGGTGCATGGTGGGTAGCTCACAGCCTGTGGGAGGGTGTACCCTTCATAATCATCCATCCATCTTGGTTGGCGTAGTCGCCGGCGTGGACGTACATCTTCACTTGGGGGAACCTGAGCCATTTCACTTCGTAATCACCTTAATCCGGCTCGAAGGACCATATGTGACGGAGGTTCAAATTAGTAAACTGGCTTCTCTGATTTGTGATCGCGAAGTGTACGTCGGTCAGAACGCATCCAAAGTTCCCCCAAGACTTAGACAAATGATGAAGGAGACAATCAATCCCGTTTCTGGTGCTTTAATCCAGTGTTGACAGCATACATTAAAGAGGTGTGTGTGTATGTGTGTGTGTGTGGTTCTGAAATAAACCAAACAATAACAGATATTATTTACTTGACTAGAACATACTATCTGGATAATAATAATAAAATTATCCTTTGCATGAAAATATGTGAACATCATATAAAGAAGGAATACACGTGCTAGAAACATTACTCATGGCACTGGATAGAACCAAATCAGTAAACATATGAACAAATAAAATATACAACAATATAATTACATCCAGCAGATAACAGTCTAACTCACGTTTCTCTGGACGCACACTGAAACACAAACGGCAGCTCAACGATACAAAGTAGCAGGCTTAACTTCTGCTGCCGGCAATACACACGTCTCGCTGTCGTCAGTCTCTTCTTCTCTCTCCCAAAACAGCGGCACTCAGCCCGATTGTGCGCTATAGCACCCCTAGTGGCTGGAGCCGGTTAAGTCACCTGCTCTGTCATGCAGCCTTCAGAACAGTGACAAAGAAAGAAACTTTAGATTATGACACTGCACTCATTCCAAAATCTTTGTTTGAATCACTAATGTATTATGACCTAAGCCTTTTAAAATCCCATTATTAATGTGATGTAATTATATATGAATGTTATTAGATTAAGGTGCTCTTTTTTTTTTGTAATGTTATTTCTATATTCACTGTGCTCAATCCCTTTCCAAATCACTACAGTGTACACAGGTGTAGTGCATACTACCATTGATTAGAAGGTGACTGTGAATCTTTGCCTGTCTGCTTATCGTTGAGTTTTGTATGCTTTGATGAAGGTCTGAATTATTAGCCCCCTATGAAATTTAAAGTTTTATCAAAATTTCCGTAAGTGCTTTTTTAGCAGAGCAAGGAATTTTCAACATAGCATTTCTAAACATACTAGTTTAGAAAGCATAAATTATTTCTATTTAACACAGTAACAGAACTATATCAGAAAAAACAAAAAGTTACCAGGGTCAATATTATTATCCCCCTTAAGAACTGACCTTTTTATTGAGCCACAGCACAAACCACTGTTGTGCAATAATGTGCTTTAATTTTGTAATGCTCAAAGCTTGTAAGTCAAGTTAAATCTGAGGGTTATCTCCCAGTTTACACACAGTATAAAAACTTCAGTAAGGGTTTCAGCTGTCACTTGAGAAAGCATCATGTCAAGGACTGGAGGGAGAAGTATCATCAAGAAAGCAGCCTGGCAGAGGTAGGAAGTGAAAGATTTCAAAGACCCTGAAAAGAAAACTAGTGAGATGTGGGACTCATGGTAAATTTGGCAGTGTGGACGTACACCCCCCATTCTCATTTTGTGTTTTAACTGTACTATATGCTGATTTTTTTGTTGTTGTTATTTTTGTTTCTTTGTGATCTGATATGTGCATGTAAATGGTTACAAGGAGTAAAGCTCACACAGGCACTTCGGGGCAGCCTAGGGGTCCTTTAAGCTCACTGCAGGTCAACGTTAATTAATGAGTGGACCCCCAGATAGCCTGAATGTCGCAATGTTGTCGTGCTGATGTGCTTGTGTTTCTGTGTTTTCGGGTGAGCAAAATGAGGAAATATGTAAAAAAGTTTCGGTACTTATTGTTATGGTTTGGGTTAGTTTGTCTTTGTGTTGTGCTTTTTCTCTCTGTTCCCCCTTCCCTTTTTTCTGTTTGGTTGCAGAGCTGGTGTGTTGCTAGGGGTGTGGCTGTCTCCTCCTGCTGGCTGATTACACACACCTGTTTCCACTCCGCTCGTTCTCCCTTCGCCTTCTTAAGCCCGGCCTTCACCCCAGCTCTTTGCCAGAGTATTCCTTGCTGTATCCAGTGTGCAAGCTCTCAGCGCTACCTGTGTTTTGGATTCTCCTGTTCTCTGTGGCTACCTGTGTTCTCCAGTGGCAGCGTTTTCTGTTCCTCGTGTCTTCAGTACTTTCTTTAGTCAGCCAGTCGCCTGCCACGCTGCCTGCCTATTGTTCCTGTGTTTTTCATCAGTGCCTGATTAAAGAGCCATCTGTTGGTACCTACCTGTGTGTGTGTTCTCTGCATTGGGGTCCTAAACTAGAGTTCATAACAGAATACTCTGGCCAAGCATGGACCCCGCAGAGATTGAGAGGGTGAGACTCGCTCTCACCTCTCAAGGAGCACGGGTGGGTCAACATGAGGTTGCTCTGAGGGATATCACGGACAAGCTGCTCCGCCTGGCCTCCAGCATGACCCAACTCGACGCCCGCCTGGACCAGGTCTCCACGCAGCTTACCTCTCTGGCGGCTCCTGTTCCCCCTCCGGCTCCACCAGTCCATCCTCCAGCCCCTACTACTTCTCCAACCCTGCCCAGCCTTCCTCGTGAGCCCTTTATCCCCACTCCGGTCAGGTATTCAGGAGAAGTAGGGTCTTGTAGTCAGTTTCTCCACCAGTGTTCATTAGTTTTTGACCAGCAGCCCTTATCCTACTCAACCGACAGGTCCAAGATCGCTTTTGTTAGCAGCTTACTTTCAGGGAAGGCGTCAGCATGGGCAGTAGCCACAGCTAATGCTAACTCACCTGCTTGGCAAACATACCATTCTTTTTGCTGTGAGTTCCGTAGAGTTTTCGACCACCCACTCCGGGGCAAGGTAGCTGGTAACCGGCTACTCTCCCTACGTCAGGGATCCCTCACTGTAGCTGCCTATTCAGTAGATTTCCGCATTCTCGCTGCCGAGTGTGGGTGGGATGAAGGGGCTTTACAAGGGTTATTTCTGCGAGGGCTCAGTGAGGAACTCAAAGATGAACTTGCTTCTCGGGATGAGACCTCTTCTCTGGAGGAGCTAATCTCCTTGGCTATCCGTTTGGACAATCGCCTTAGCGAGAGACGCAGGGAAAGGGCAGTCAGAATTAGGGCCCCTTCCCTTCGATCAAAGTCCCCTCGACCCTCTGGTCCCATGGTACCTTGCCCTCCTCCGGAGCCACCTTCTGCCTGTACATCTCCCCCAGCTGCCTCTTCCTCCCCCTGCAGAGAGGAGCCTATGCAGTTGGGGAGGATGAGACTCACCCCCACTGAACGTCAACGCCGCTTCCTCCAGAGACTGTGCCTCTACTGTGGTGGTGAGGGTCATGTCCTCGCTCTCTGTCCCTTACGACCAAAAGATTTGGCTCATCAACCTCTAGGGGAACGTTGGTGAGCCGAACCTCTGCTGTTCCCCCATCCTCCAAACGCTTTTCTCTGAAAGGGACTGTTTCCTGGTCTAAAGAGGGCATTCCTCTCCCTGTCCTAGTGGACTCTGGTTCGGACGACAATTTCATAGACTCTGGTATTGTTTCCCGTTTTGACATCCCCTCGGAACCCCTTCCTGAACCCAAGGACGTTTTTGCCCTCGATGGTCGCCTTCTGGCCCATGTCACTCTCCGAACTATTCCTGTGTCCCTGCTCCTCTCTGGCAATCATCGAGAGGATATTTCCTTTTTCATAGTCCCCTCACCATCTTCTTCTTTGGTGTTAGGCCTTCCCTGGCTCAAGCTCCACAACCCACACATAGACTGGTCCACTCCCTCCATTACTAATTGGAGTTTATTTTGTCACTCCCACTGTCTCCACTCGGCCATTCCCACCACCATCTCAGCTCCTGGAACCCCTAAACCCATAGATCTTTCCTCAGTTCCCCAGCAGTATCATGACCTCCAGGAGGTGTTCAGCAGGGACCGGGCTCAATCTCTGCCTCCTCATAGACCTTATGACTGCAGTATTGATCTGCTCCCTGGAGCCCCCTATCCATCCAGCAAGCTCTATAACCTCTCCAAGCCTGAAAGGGAGGCTATGGAGACCTACATCTCTGACTCTCTGGCGGCAGGTCTCATCCGTCCTTCCTCTTCGCCCTTGGGAGCAGGATTTTTTTTTGTAGAAAAGAAGGACAAGACTCTTCGGCCCTGTGTAGACTACAGGGGACTTAATGAGATCACTGTAAAGAATAAGTACCCTCTTCCCCTGATCGATTCTGCCTTCGCTTCCCTCCACCAGGCCACCATCTTCACCAAGTTGGATCTACGTAATGCTTACCACTTGGTGCGGATCAAGGAGGGGGATGAATGGAAGACCGGATTCAACACTCCTCTCGGTCATTTTGAGTACCTTGTCATGCCTTTTGGGTTAACCAACGCACCTGCTGTCTTCCAATGTCTCATCAACGATGTCCTCCGTGATATGCTCAACCGGTTTGTTTTTGTCTACCTGGATGACATTTTGATTTTCTCCCGCACCCCTGATGAACATGTACAACATGTCCGGCTAGTTTTGCAAAGACTTTTGGAGAACCGTCTTTTTGTTAAAGCCGAGAAGTGTGAGTTTCATGTCCCCTCAGTCAGTTTCCTGGGCTTTGTGGTGGAAAAAGGGCAGGTCAGGTCTGACCCTGCCAAGATTAAGGCAGTGGTTGAATGGCCCACTCCCACCGACAGGAGGCAACTACAGCGGTATCTTGGGTTCGCTAATTTCTACCGCAGATTCATTCGCGATTACAGTAGAGTGGCTGCACCTCTTACTAAGTTAACCTCTGTCAAATCACCTTTTGTTTGGTCCCCTGCGGCTGAGGCCGCTTTTGCTAAGTTAAAGAGTTTATTTTCCTCTGCTCCCGTGTTGTGTCACCCTGATCCCTCTGTCCAGTTTGTTGTAGAGGTTGATGCCTCGGACTCTGGTGTGGGAGCGGTCCTGTCTCAACGATCCACCTCTGACCAGAAACTCCACCCCTGTGCGTTCTTCTCCCGCCGTCTCACACCTGCGGAGAGGAACTATGATGTGGGGAATCGGGAGCTGCTGGCAGTGGTGCTGGCCCTCCAGGAGTGGAGGCACTGGCTGGAGGGTTCTACACACCCTTTTATTGTTTGGACTGACCATAAGAACCTGTCTTACCTCCGTTCTGCCCGCAGACTCAACTCCCGCCAGGCTCGGTGGGCTTTGTTCCTGGGCCGATTTAACTTCACCCTCACCTACCGGCCAGGCTCCAGGAACGCCAAGCCTGATGCCCTCTCTCGCCAGTTCTCTTCCCCCGTTGAAGGTCCTGCGGTGGACACCATTCTGCCTTCCTCCTGTGTGGTGGGAGCTGCCAGGTGGGAGATTGAGCAGCTGGTCCAGGAGGCCCTGTCTGATCATCCTACCCCGGAGGGTGGTCCTCCCAACCGCCTGTTTGTCCCAGAGCCTGTCCGTTCCCCTGTGCTCCAGTGGGGGCACTCCTCCAAGGTGGCATGCCATCCTGGGTTTCACCGGACCCTGGCTCTGCTTCGTCAGCGTTTCTGGTGGCCCTCCATGTCCGCTGACACTAAGGAGTTCGTCTCTGCCTGCTCAGTCTGTGCCCGGAACAAGTCTTCTCATCGTGCTCCTGCTGGTCTCCTACGCCCTCTTCCCATACCCCATCGTCCCTGGTCTCACATTGCCGTGGACTTCGTCACTGGACTGCCACCATCTGATGGTAACAACACCATTCTAACTGTTATTGACCGATTCTCCAAGTCTGTCCATTTTATCCCGCTCTCTAAACTTCCCTCTGCCCTAGAGACTGCTAATCTACTCATTCAGCATGTGTTCAGGCTTCATGGAATCCCCCAGGACATCGTCTCCGACAGAGGACCTCAGTTTTCCTCCAGAGTTTGGCAGGCTTTTTGCCGAGCTGTGGGGGCTACAGCCAGTCTATCCTCTGGTTACCATCCCCAGACTAATGGCCAGACTGAGCGGGCCAACCAGGATCTGGAGGCAGCCCTTCGCTGTGTTGCCTCTAATCACCCAGTCTCCTGGTCTTCCCACCTTCCCTGGATCGAATACGCTCACAACTCCCTGGTCAGCTCAGCCACAGGTATGTCTCCTTTTATGGCTGCTAATGGCTTTCAGCCTCCTCTCTTCCCTGCTCAGAAGACCGAAGTGGCAGTTCCCTCGGTGCAGGCGCACCTCCAGCGTGCCCGCCAAGTCTGGCGTGAAGCCCAAGCAGCTCTAGCCCGTACTGCGGCTCGGAACCAGAGGTTGGCTGATCGTCACCGCACTCCTGCTCCCCTGTATCAACCCGGCCAGAAGGTCTGGCTTTCCACCCGTGATCTTCCTCTCAGGTCTGACTCCCGCAAACTCTCCCCCAGATACATCGGCCCATACACTATCGACCGCATCATCAACCCCAGTGTGGTGAGACTCCAGTTGCCCCCCTCCCTCAATATCCACCCGTCTTTTCATGTCTCCCTGCTCAAGCCTGTCTCCACCAGTCCTCTGTGCCCTCCGGCCGAACCCCCTCCACCCCCCCGGATCATCGATGACCACCCTGCGTTCACTGTCCGGCAGCTGTTGGATGTGCGGAAGCGGGGTCGGGGCTTTCAATACCTGGTGGACTGGGAGGGGTACGGGCCAGAGGAACGTTCCTGGATCACTCGCTCACTCATCCTGGACCCTGAACTCATTAATGACTTTTACACCAGGCATCCCGACAAGCCTGGTAGGCCGCCAGGAGGCGTCCGTTGAGGGGGGGGTACTGTTATGGTTTGGGTTAGTTTGTCTTTGTGTTGTGCTTTTTCTCTCTGTTCCCCCTTCCCTTTTTTCTGTTTGGTTGCAGAGCTGGTGTGTTGCTAGGGGTGTGGCTGTCTCCTCCTGCTGGCTGATTACACACACCTGTTTCCACTCCGCTCGTTCTCCCTTCGCCTTCTTAAGCCCGGCCTTCACCCCAGCCCTTTGCCAGAGTATTCCTTGCTGTATCCAGTGTGCAAGCTCTCAGCGCTACCTGTGTTTTGGATTCTCCTGTTCTCTGTGGCTACCTGTGTTCTCCAGTGGCAGCGTTTTCTGTTCCTCGTGTCTTCAGTACTTTCTTTAGTCAGCCAGTCGCCTGCCACGCTGCCTGCCTATTGTTCCTGTGTTTTTCATCAGTGCCTGATTAAAGAGCCATCTGTTGGTACCTACCTGTGTGTGTGTGTTCTCTGCATTGGGGTCCTAAACTAGAGTTCATAACACTTATGCATAGAGAGTGCGTGACCATAAGAGACTATGTGTACTGTAAATGTGATTTCGGTGTGTGATGTTTTACAAGTGAAATGAGAGTTGTGTGAAAATGTGCTCAACCTAACAGTAGTTAATGGCGAATGTCCAAAGTGTAACCACCTGCTAAAATATCGTCTGTGTGAAGTGCCATTATCAGCGTGTTGATTTATTATATAAACGCAAGCATGTATGTTGTACGTTAGGTCAACGTTAATTAATGAGTGGACCCCCAGATAGCCTGAATGTCGCAATGTTGTCATGCTGATGTGCTTGTGTTTCTGTGTTTTCAGGGAGAAAAATAAGTAAAAGACCTGCTTTTCAACTCATGCACGCCTGGAAAGTCACTTTTGTGTTCAAGTGTGCAACAGAGAGATGTGTCTAAAGACCCCAGAACAACTGCCAAGACACTAGTAAATGACTTAGCCAAGTCGGGAATTGTAGTGTCAAAGTAGACAATGACTAGAGCTCTGCACAGGAATGGACTGCGAGGTTGCAGACCAAGAAAAACTCCACTTCTGCAAAAGAGACACCTTCAAGCCAGACTGAAGTATGCTAAGGACAATCTGGAGAAGGATTATGCATACTGGAAGCATGCCCTTTGGTCAGATAAGACGAAACTAGAGCTCATTGGCCATAGAGACATTGCTTATGTTTGAAGAAAGAAGGGAGAGGCGTACCACCCAAAGAACACCGTCCCCAGAATGAAACACGGTGGTGGGAGCTGTGGAGATGATTCAGTGCATCTGGAACTGGGAATCTCGTCAAGGTGGAAGGAATCATGAAGAAAGAAGAGTATGTGAAGATTTTGAAAGAAAACCTTAAGCAGTCAGCAGTGAAACTGGGTCTGGGTCATCGCTTTGTCTTCCAACATGACAACGACCCAAAACATATGTTGCTCCTGGTGAAAAGTTACCTCCACAAAAGTGAATGTTATTGACTGACTTGAGAGATTTGCAAAAGAACAATGGGCAGGAATTCCTTAGGAGATGTGTCAGAGACTTGTTGAAAACTACAACAAACGACTGCAGGCTGTTATCCAGCAAAAAGGATACACAATTGCCTGTTAGCATCAGGGGGGCTAATAATTTTGATCCTAGTAGTTTTGTGGAATAATTTTGTTTCTATGTGCAAAGTAAAATAATGTAAGCATCCAAAACAATAGTAGGATGTTTGAAAAAGCTGTGTTAAAATTTCTTTGCTCTGTTTAACAGCACTTTCAAATTTTCATAGTGGGCTAATAATTTCGTCCTTATCTGTAAGTGTATGGAGTTGGGCTCAATGAGCAATGGTTGCTCTTCTACAGCTTAGGAGACAAAAGTGTGATTCTCACTTCGGCCTCACTTTACTTTCTATTTTGTCTGTTTGTTTCTCATACTTTTCTCCTAAAATTGACTAGGAGAAAGAGGTGAGACAGGATGAATAGCAAGACAGGAGTCATTTTGTACCACATACCTTGCTAAACTCCTTTGGAAACAAAAATGAGCAATACTAGAGCCACTCTGGAGCAATATTTGAGCCTACACATACACCTGCGAGGTATAGCTATTAATAAACATTAGAAATTGACAAACATTCACAGAGAAGGCAAAAGATTTCCCCTCGGCCGCTGAGTGTTTTCATACATTCTGAATGTTTATAAACATTAGAAATTGACAAACATTCATGACAGTATATCTGAGATTCCAATTTCTCCTCTCCTTTTCACAGGACATAGCATTTGGTCATTCTGAGCTTATAGTGTCCAAAAGCAGTGAAAAGTGAATTTTGACACACTGGCCTCACTTAGAGCACCCACAGAAGTCAGAAAGTTTCCTGTCAGCCACTGACTTTTTTTTCAAACATCATGAATGTTTATAAACATTAGAAATTGAGAAACTTTCATGACAATGTGGCTGAGATTTCACTTTCTCCTCTCCTTTTCAAACACAGCACACAGAACACAGCATTTGTTCATTCTGAGCTTAATTAAGCATGCAAAAGCAGTGAAAAGGGGATTTTGACACACTGAGGCCTGTACTACGAAGTGAGGTTACTGGCTTATCAGGGTAAACTCAGGAGTAATTTAGTGACGTCAGGTGTAACTTCCTGATTAATCTGTACTACGAAAGGTGGATAGGTTTTACCCGGGGTCTGCTGCCATGGTAATTTATATCGCATCTCTAAACTGCTCAGAGCAGTTCATGTTCGTGGTTAACTCGGTGTTACAGGTGTTACTTTTACCCAAGCTCCGCCCCACAGGTAAAACAACCAATCGATACTGGCACAACGACTGAGAGAGGCTGACTCTGCAGGTCAGGGGTTGTCTAAAGACCGTCAGTCCCCCCCACGCCCGACCGCCACCAAAAAAAAAACAGGCTGTTGTAATTGTAGACTACACACCAAAACATGCAGCATTAATGATGGAAATATGAATGTGTAGCACTTTATAGAATGTTTCTATTTGATCTAGGTTCAGTTTCCACTGAGGCTGAAATACTGTTAACATGAAGTTCATACTGAACACAACAGCATTACATTCATACATATACAGCCTGAGTGTTCCAGGCAGAACATCATTAACAGTAACATTCTCATTCTCAGACATGTGACCCACGTGTTGTCTGTAATCCAAGTATCCGAAAAATCATCACATATTTTTCGTGTCCTTACATCTCATATTACAGATTAAGAACATGTGACAAGTCTCCCTTGGCTTTATTGACAGTCGCGGTTTAACATTGTGTCGTTAGAGTCTCTTTAAATTCCTCACAAACTGACAGAATTAGCGTGCACTCTTCATCTGAGAAATACGGTGCACGCCCGTTTTATGCAGATGCACTAACTCTGATTAAGTTAACACTGACTCAACTTGCCGACATCTGAACCACCATCGTAGTACCGTTTAACACAGATCGAGGCAGTCAGGGTTTGTCAACCCCGACTTTCCCTGATAACCCCGAGTTAAATCAGAGGAGGTTAAACTCCCTTCGTAGTACAGGCCTCTGGTCTCACTTACAGTCCCCACACAAGGCAAAAGGTGTCCCACTGGCTGTTTTCATGAATATTTATAAACATTAGAAATTGACAAACTTTCATGACAATCTGAGATTTCTCCTGAACGAAGCATTTCTTAATTCCGAGCTCATTAAACAAGATGATGAGCTACCATGGATTGTGGAATTTTTTGTGCCCACTGATGCACATGATAAATCTATGAAGTTACTCGATCAGTGAAGGAACAATACTCACCTAATTGTCCTTTCATTGAATAACTAGTCCTTTACACTTTTTTTTCTTTTTTCTGAGTCCAGTCCCTATTTATTATTTGACCATTTCTTATTTTTCATCAGTCAATGAAGAAAATGATCAGTATTGTTTAACAGAAAGTAATGAACTAATCACTCCCCAAGGATTCATTAATACTGTATTTCCCACTCTCATGATCTACTGTACAGGAGCTAGTGATTAAGGATTTTATTAATTATCAGGTGGTTCACGATTGGTTCCTCACTTTGTCCTTTCTCTCCAGCATGGCTATTGTTGTGGCAAAGAAAAATAAAGGGGGGGGGGGGTACACGACTCACTACAAATGAGCACTTGCAGAGATTTCTTCAAAGTTCGGAAGCATTCGGAATTTATTGCTAAACAAAAAATTCTCTGTGGTTGACTTCAAAACAACAATAGTTTGTACTTGATAAATTGTCTCACTCCTCACTCCTTCAACACAAGCAGACAAAGAAAAAGTTGCAGCTGTCCTCTCTCACCTAATTATAAAAAGAGGATCACCTGACAGGGAGGAGGTGAGAGAGAGCAAGAGAGATAGAGAGAGGGGGAGAGAGAGTGCAATCCAATATTTTTAACCTTAAAGTCCTACTTTCCAATACTTATCATTATCATTTAATTGATTTTATACCACTTGTACCAAAAATAATTACATAATATAAATTGGCTCCAACACTCCAGCCCCTAAATGTTGGCGCTTTAGCAAAACAATTACATAAAAAAGGTTCAAAGGAGCCAAGATAGAACAATCTAACAATGCAAACAGATGAATTTCCGTTTTTTCAAGTTCAACATCCATTCAAAGTTCGTGGAAGATTTTAGTAGCAGCCTGTAGTGGAAGTTGGGGATTCAAAGGCCCCCTGAGCTCATTCTGCCGCCTCCATTGGAAGACAGAGCTTATCTATTGGTTTTTGTACAACATCAGTTTTGGTTTTAACCAAAACACTTCTCACAAAGCCTTTAGTGTCTGGAAAAGTCTGGCCCATAAGCCACAAGTTTCTTGCTGCTGTGTTGTCTACGATGATAACCAGATCTCCAGAACACAAGTTTTATGCTTTTTTTTTTCTATTTGTGCTTCTTACTTGCATGATTGGAATACATTCCTTTGTCCATCGTTTCCAGAAAAGATCTGTAAGATACTGCGCTTGTCTCCATCTCTTCCTTGAGTAAAGATCCTTTTTCTCAAAAACTCCTGGTGGCATTATTGCTTTGGCCTTTAGCTGAAGTAGATGGTTTAGTGCTAGGGATTCCAAGTAATTGGGATTATTTGAAAGTAATTATTAGTCGGTCATTCAGGATAGCTTCTACCTCACAAAGCGCTGTTGATAAAGTTTCATCGTTTAGTGTTTGTTGCTTTAAAACAGATATGAGGATCTTTTTGACTCAGTCTTTCTCAGACTCCACCATAGTGGGCTCCAAAAGGAGGGTTAAATATCCATTTTACACCCTCCACCGAAAGTTTATTTTGAATCCTCTGGTGATCCAGTTCTTTCAAAGCATCCTTTAGCTCCTTTTGAGCTCCAATAAAGTTGGTTCCACAGTCTTTCCTGATACTTATCACCAGTCCTCTTCTGCAAATGAATCTACATATAGCATTTATGCATGAATCTGTGGTTAGGAAGTTTTCCATCTCCAGGTGGACAGCTCAACTCACTAGGCAGGTAAAGATTAACCTGACTCGGCCTCTCGATGGGACCAAAGTAGTTGATGTCAACATGACTAAAGGCTGGTAGGTCTATATACAAATGATCCTAAGGAAGATCTGCCATTTTCTGTTCTCCTGGTTTTGCTTGCATGCGTCTGCAAAATACACAGTTTCTGATGATCTCTCTGGCTAAGCAGTTTGCATGAGATAGCCAAAATTTTTGTCTTAGCCTGGCAATATGGTTTCTTCCTGAGTGCCCAACTTAATAATGGATATGTTGTAGGATCAGGTCAGATATGGGAGAACCTTTAGGGAGAAAAATTTAATTCTTCTGATGCACTGGCATCGCACTGTTTATCTGACCTCCTACTCTCAAGATGCCATGATCAATAATTAGATCCAGTTTGTGAATGGAGTTTCTTGAACTGAGTTTTTTTCCATTTTCTAGGTAAGTAAATTCATGACCGAAGTAGCGTCTTTGCTCAAAACAAATGACAGTCTTCTCTGCCTCTTTTATATCCTCTGCTGCATAAATACACAAGATAATGTGTATTTATATATAATAATTGGAAATTCCAATTTACACTCATTGAATGGCACACCACCGTCCAGTTTGGGACAGAAATCTGGGATATTAATTTTCAATTATTCTGTATTAATATCCACACCATAAATTTTAATCAGTCTGATATGTAAGGTCATGATTTCTCGATCGAGGGATCCGGCTCACCATTGCAAAGAAACACACAAAACTGCTGGGTCTACAAGTGTATTTACAATTTATTGATTACCTAAGTGAATACAGATATAGAGTGAAAACGTGAAATAAAAATAAAACTGAAGGGTAAGGATGATCAAACTAGCATGGTGAACTAACAGCAGGTAAAGTGAAGAGTGATCTGGTGGAGGCAAATCGGATTAGTCTGTAACTATAATATATTTGTACCAAATTTTTGAGATGTCTATTGATAGCAGAATTTTGAGTTTACTTATTTTATAATCAACCCTTGTCAAGAGCATAATGTTAATATTACCCTCCTGACCTAGGGTTGTCAGGGAGGAACGTGGTCTTCAACCCCGCTGCCACGGTCTGAACGTGTAGACAAAGAGGCAGCCACTTTAGCATTAACAAGCGGTAAACTGCAGGATTTATTTACAACAATTTTATATTCACTCCTAAATTAATAAAACAAAACAAAATCTTATTGTGTCTCAGCAATGTTCACATGCACCACACGTGCTAACACATAGCATTGAAGTCACAATCTGCCATTTTTCCACACACACACACGACAAAAACAAAACTCTAACCCTGTTTTGGGAAACATACATGTATTGAGGAGGAATAATAACTCACCTGAACGTGTAGACAAAGAGGCAGACAACTTTAGTGTTCACAAGTGGTAAACTGCAGGATTTATTCTGCAGTTTCTGCCTCCCAGGGTTATCATGCTCCTTACAGGCACGAGGCGCCCTCTATTGGCAGGTAGAGTATAGCGCTAACAAAGTAACAAGTAGTGCAATGTGAAACATACATTTCAATAGCTTTTAAGACACAATGAAATAAAATTTAAAAAATATTTATTGGGGTGTCTATTTTTATCATAGTTAACCTTTCTTCTTAACCAATAATGATTTGAACTATTCAAATGACAACAAGATCTCTGCATACCTTTAATCTTAACTGAATTTTAATTCCTTTATAACATCTTTTAACCATTTTACATTAAGACCGGCGTACTGTGAGTTGTGGCAGCTGCAGACTTGGCTTGAATCCGGGCAGCTGAGGTTGAGGTGGTCACCATGGAAACACAGGTGGATTCTCCTGGAGGCCATGTCTCATAGACTTTCTGTCTTGGCAAACTTAGTTTCTTGCAGGTTTCTCTGCAGACAGTCATGTATCTGTGGGCCTCTCTTGTGGGTTGAATAAGCTCTCACGTAGCCTACTTAACGGATGACTTTAGAGGAGATTGGTGTCGGCCAGAGGACTCTAAAAGTGTCACAAATCTTCAGAATAAAAACACAGGATTAGCAAAAATAAGTTCTAAGTATTCAGATACTTTGGTTCCTTTGGCTTAATTTGACGTTTGGTTGACTTGAGGAATATTGAAAGTCACTTGCACGTATAGATAAAAGAAAAAGTTACTTGCGGAACATAGAAAATTAAAGTGTGGTTGGGTAACTTGGAGCTGATGAACTGGTAAGGATATTTACCGGTCTGCCTGTAGAGAGTCAAAGAACAAGACTGGCAAGGTAGCATACACCAAAATGTTTAATCTCTAGAGAGGAAGCAACACACAGAACCTCACGGCAGTAAGCAGTTCAGAGGTGTGCCCCTGACCAAAAGCTACAAGTGAAAAAACAACTGGGGTACAATAAAGGGCAGTGACCCATCTCAGGTATTTACAAAATGGTATTTACAAAACAAAATTGACTGCAGGCTTCTCTGAGATTTTTTATGAGCTTAATAGCTTGGTCTACTGTTGCAATTAAATTGAGGCAATCATCAACATAAAAATTGGTCTTAATAGTCTTCATGACTTCCTCAGGGTACTTCTCCTGGTTGTTATTAGCAGTTTGATGCAGTGCAAAATTAGCAATGCTTGTGGATGATATGGCACCAAAAAGGTGGACCTTCAGCCTGTAAACCTCAAGTGGTTTACTGATATTGCCATCTGGCCACCACAAAACCCTCAGGAAGTTATCATTTTCCCCTATGTAGACCTGATAAAACATTGCCTCAATGTCTGCCATGACAGCAATTTGCTCCTGGCGAAACCTTAGTAGAACTCCAACGAGGGTGTTTGTTAAGTCTGGACCTTGGAGGAGCTCAGGGATGTTTCTCCATATGAGGATGTATATTCAAACACCACCCTAAGCTTGTGCTTTCATTTGTGGTAAACACCATGATATGGGATATAACAAACACATCCATCTTGCCTGTGAAGCTGCTGAGATGGAACCTTTTCTGCATGACCCCATGAAGGATTTGTATTCCTTAGTGTGGCGAGTGGAGGGATGAAAGTGGGGAATGTGTTGCCCGACAACGCCACCTGGAGAGTTTCACCCCAGAAAATAGATAAAAAACTATAGGTCATGCCAGGTTCAAAAATCACCACAAGGCAAGAGATAGTTAAAAAGGAGCTACACAAATCAAATGTATTCAACAAATAACAAAGAAAGTATATAAACGTACAAAATTCAATGGAGCATCAGCTGTACATTCAAAGAAATACACTTGGCCCGAAGGGGGAGGGGGAAGAACTACACTGAACAGGGCTGAGGCTGACCAAAGTGGCCCAACAAAACCAAAATCAGGGGAAGAGGAGAAACCAAACTTAACCACCCGTGGCACCATACACTCACACACTGGATTGTGAAGAACCCACCACCAGGAACTGTAAGTTGAAACTGTAAGTTGAATGTTTTATTGGATAATGAGTCTCCCTTTGTTCTCCTCTGTGGCAGTGGCAGAAGGTTAGTGTGGCGCGGGCTGGGATATCCTCGGGATGGCAGGTCGGACTGGGAGGCAGCAAGAGCTGAGTCGCAGCAGTGTCTTGCAGCCACACGGAGCTGAGTGCAGCAGGTGTCAGTGCACAGTATGAGGCGCCAGCAGCAGAGTGTAGTATACTGAGCCAGCGCACCAGCCGACTAGTCGGATCCAGCCTGGTGGCCAGGAAGCCTGGCAGATGGTAGTGGCCATTTTTAAGGGATGCTGAGCTTGAAGCAATCTCCATAAATCGTTTATTCTCAACTAACATCTTTCAAAATTTTTCTCCTCATACATGTTTTCAGAGAAATCCTTATCCTTATATTGTCTGATGAGTAGATCTTTCAGCTCAACAACTGAGATTCGGTTAGCTGACACTGCAATGGGCCCAGAATGTTCTGCAGCACTACTATCATTGAGTGTTCCAACCATCACCCATCCTAATAAGGTTTGGACTGCCTATGGGTCATTTTCTTTACTATTTATTATATTCCAGGGCTCCATTGCCCGAGGAACATCGGTCCCAATGAGGAGTTCAATATCTTTGAGATGGGGATTTTGTTCTGGGTGTAAACTTTTGGCAGGCCCAGATATGTACGGCCCTCCAAGTCTCCCACCTCCAGTTCTGTGCCCTTATAGGTTCCTACAGGATTTTCCTGCCCCATTGTTCGCAACAGAATCTCTGTTTTGCATCCTTTCACATTTAGTTGTTTCATAAGATTCTCTGTGCAGAACGTTGCTGTGCTGCCTGGATCAAGGAATGCATAGGTCTGAATGTACTTGTTTCTCTTGGCCACATAAACTCTGACTGGAACAATTGCTAATGCACTTCTGGCCCCAGTTGCATCACCTGCTGAAACAAGAGCGCTGCTAATTGAAGTCTCTCCTGTCTCAGCAGTGGCTTCTAGCTGATTTTCCTTCTTTGGGTTTTTTGTACTTTAAATTGACTCTCTTGCCAGTTTTCTGTTGTGTATCATAAGTTGTGCTTTGCCCACATTTCCCAAAGCTTGTAAGGTAGTGTGGATGCAGTCAGTCTTAAATTTGATGGAATATCAAGTTCCTCCATATACTTTAAATCTTGCATTACATCACAGCATCCTCTCAAGTACATTGTATATGTATGCACCATTTTTCAATTCTCAGCTTTAATCACTGTCTAGTTTAAGGCTTTTTCCAGGTAAGCTCCAGAAATTTTCATTTCATTCATAAAATGTTCCTTTAAGAGGTGTTTCGCTTCACAATATCCCCTATCCACATCCATGTGTAAACAGCTGCGAACCAAGTCTCTTGGCAAACCAGAGGTGAACTGCTCAAGATAGTAAAGTCTGTCTTGATTATTTTTAGTATTGTCTTCAATTAAGTGTTCAAAAGCATGGATAAAAGACTGATAAGTCAGTGGGTTACCACCAAACACTGCAATCTCTCTTGCAGGTAACAGAGACAGTTTCTGCTGTGAAACAATAAGTTCAAAAAAATTCTCAAACAAAACAAAAAATTCTCCGTGGTTGACTTCAAAACAATAAAACAAACATTTTTATTAATAGCTTGTGGTCGATAAATTGTCTCACTCCTCACTCCTTCAACACAAGCAGACAAAGAAAAAGTTCCAGCTGTCTTCACCTAATTATAAAAAGAGGATCACCTGACAGGGAAGAGGTGAAAGAGAGTGTGAGAGAGAGAGAGAGAGAGAGAGAGAGAGAGAGAGAGCAATCCAACATTTTTAACCTTAAAGTCCTACTTTCCAGTACTTATCATTTCATTGATTTTAAACCACTTGTACCAAAAATAATTAAATACTATAAATTGGCTCCAACAGCTATGGTCAGACATTCAGTGATGGTGCTTGGTTTATACTCACTGAATATTTGACTGCTGTTGCTGATTGTTCTGAAGTAACTATGATAACACCGGAAGTCACATGATTATGTGTGGTGTGTCAAATCAGTGCAGAGAGGGAGACTCATTCTACACATGGATTCAAAGCTGCTCTGAACTTTGGCAAAAGACATTTCTTGTGTTGGCCGTGACATTAGCGCTGACATTTGATCCTCAGAGGCTGGCTTCAGCCTCAAAAAAAGGAAAGGAGGACTAGTAACATGGATCAAATATGGATTGACATGGACTTTTGCTGTGATAACAGCCTGCAAGACCTGAAACAGTCCCACTGCCTCCATATCCTTCGTCAGACTGAAGCTGAACTGAAGAGACAGCTGACTCACTCCTGGTCTGTCAAGGTGTGTGCCATTCTCCCAGAGGTGTTTTTGATATCTGTCATTTCCACAGAAGAGACTGAATTACCTGCAGTTCCGCTTTTGTTTTCATTATTCCCATGAAAAGTGTGTTACATAGAAGCCAAACCACTGTTTCATCTGCCCACTCCCTTTTTTCCTTCTCCTCAATAGAAGGTAATTCTAGTGAACTGCTGATGGTGAGTGTTAAGACAAGTCCTATCAAGTTTAGTTTACACAGAGCAAAACTTCAATCTGCACAAATAGCCTACAGCACCTCAGTTCAAATGAGCAGAAGAGACACTGCAAATCCACTTAGTGGACTAGTCACTTAGTCCTGGAAAGACAAATTTTCCAAATGTTATGTTTATTTGTTTGCACAGACAAAATTCTGTCTGATATGTTAGTCTGTGTAACTGTGTGACTTTCATCAGTAAAAGTACCACACAATAACACAAACATGGTACAGATCAAGGCAGCTCTTGTGTTCTGGCCAGTAAAATTCCTGTTTTTGTCAGTGGAGTCTGGTCTATATAGTGATGTTTCTGGTTAAACTAAAAAGATCTTACTCTTTAATAAACAAAATCTTTATCTCTGTAGGAAACATATCCATAATGTTGTCAGACATTTAGAATAACAATCAGAGTCTCTCAGTGAAAAAAACAAGAACTTTAGTGGATGGACTTGACACAGCAGACTCTCCCACACTGGATGCTGAAGCAGTGGGGTGGGCAGTGTTTTCCTCCTGTCCATCATGTCTCATTGTCTCCCTCTAACTTAAATCTTCCTGACTGACTCTGTGTGCCTCTGACATTTCATATAAAGTTATGCTGAATTGATAGCACACACACACATAGTGCATGTTCTTTTGCACAGCAGGAGAGCACTCCTTCCCCACACACCACCTCATCAGAGAGGATAGTCTACTGATTTTGTCTTTATTTCCCTTATTAGGATATTTTTACGAACAGACTACATCACTGAATTAGTTTGAATAAGCTCCTTCAGTAAATGGCAGCATGTTATAACCTGATCAGTTTACATAACAGTACATTTTGGTGTCACTGTTCAATAAAGAGTCTGACAGTGTGTGTAACCTACATACATTCATTTTCTATAACAATTCAGATCTGTACTGTCATACAGAGAAACACACACGCTGTCACTGATTTCAACTCTCTCCAGCTTCATCATCTGATAAATAACTGTAACACTTTGACTTTGCTATATCATGAGACACTGATAGAAATTAAGTGTAGACAAATTGGACAACAGGAAACCAGCCACAGCAAGAATTGCAACAATTCAACAACATCCTTCATAAGTGTTGATTACAGGAAGCGATGGCAGCTATCGAAATGCAAACGTAATTTTTCTTTTTCTTCTCCTTATCTCCCTCTATACCTCTATAGATCTCTCATTAAACATTTCCCAGGTCTGTAGTAGTATGATGGTTTATAAACTGGAAAACAGCTCAATTTCATGTGAACTAATCACATGACAGAAATATTTGTTCCTCAGCACATTCAATATGAAATAAAATAATGGATACTACATCACAGTGCAAAGTCTGAGCTTTGACCTGTGGAAGTTTACATCAGTAGAGAACAGATACCAAAGTGTAATGATTCAAACCTGAACAGTTACATATGAAGTCACACTAAGTCCTCATATTTAATATGTGAATCAGATAACAGCTGAAATGTGTTTTCTTAGTGTGCTCAGTGAATGGACATCTTCACCAAACATACTGCTACAGATCTGACTGAATCTGAACCTGAATCTGAAAGGATTCAGATTCAATCAGTAGATCTGGGATCAGATTCAGATTTGATCACATCCCTTTCATTACTGTTGATTTATTTCTTACATGGCCTTCTTGATTTCTTTGTTTTTGTCTCATACCTCTGGACTGTGAGGTATGCCACACAGCACACACCCACTAAGTCAGTGGACTTATTATACAGGACATGACATGTCCTGTGATGGCACTCAGCTTCACAAACGTTTTTCTAAAGGTTTAGTGTTCACGCTGTGTTTTTCTGGAGCTCTTCCACCACAGGCACTGAGCTGCTTTTTCTCTCTAGAACCATTTTGTCCATCAGCAGCTCACTCACATTTCAGACAGATGTAGTCTACATACTCACACATCTGAGTTTATCAGTTTATCAGCCACAGAGACATCCATAACTTAACATATATAATCAGTAACTCATGTGTGCCACATAGCTGACTGTAGTTTAGCATGAAAAGTGGGAACAGCTAACATGGATACATCTTTGTTTTGTCTGTACAGAAACCTGAATGTAAAAATGGGGTTGTGATTCTGGAGGGGGTGCTGGGACCATTATTCTGCTGGGTGGAAAGCCTTGCCCTAGAAATACATTAGCCCTGTCATTGCCGGATTAGAGCCCCATATTTGGCTACGGTTTAGGTTCAACGTATTTACTTTTAAAGAATGGGATTTCAAACCATTCCCTGTGTTATTCCATAATCTCAGCTGTGGGACGAATGTTAATGTCAAATGATTTATATGAAAATTTGTGGAGAATATAGGTGAGATGGCGCATGAAGCATGCTGGTTGGACTGGGTGGAGCAGGTGGAGACCAGGTGGTTGGAACAAGACGTTGGACACCTCTGAGCCCACAGGCACCTCTATAACCTTTCCCTCTTAGGCTGACATTTCACATAGTGTGTTTGGTTGTGTGTGTGTGTGTGAATGAACATGATTTTATTTTCTTTGACATTATAATTCCTACAGTCACCAATAAGACTTAATTTCAGCCAATTAATTTCTGTCACAGCTGAGAGTCTACTCTCCGATAGGTTAGCTAGCAGTGCTTAACCTGTGAATCAGGATCACAGAGAGTAGACACAGCAGGTTGATTCAGTATGGTAAAGGAATTCTGATGATTTCTGACATTGTCCTGTGGACTTACTGACGGGAAACTTGATTAGCTGACCTTGAGGGTTGGAACCAATACTTTGTTTTCTTTTGGGTTACATCTGTAGGCAATCAGATAATGTTGTAGTTTGCTGTTAAGATAAAATTTTTTCTCAGAATATTTTCATATTATGTATGAATATGGCTCCGGCCCTGCTCACATGCAGTGCCGGTGTTTTGAATTGTGGCTCCAGAGCAGCATGCCTAAAGATGTTGCTGTTACATAAAGATTTGAGTTATTACAGTTAAAACCCAGTCACTGCCTACATGCCTCACACCTGGTATCTAATGGAACAAAACATTCCTAAAGTTTGTATGACATGATCAAATGAGAGGCAACGCCCAGTAATGACACACAGACGAAACTTTCCCGTGTGTAAGGTAAAGCTGACTGTGCATCGAAAGCCTGTGGCACTGAGACGTCTTGACAGCTTGACAGATGGAGCTGCTGACACCTGTAGAATGTGTTCAACACTTTATTCTATATGGCCTAAACCCTGAAAGCATTAACCAGTGTGACAAGTGTCAGGATAAAATAATCTGAAACATAGATCAGACTGTTTTATGTCTCCTCTAACAGCCATGTGACATAATATTTCCTGCTCAGACTGATTGGGGTACAGCCTCACATCAGCAACAATGTGAAGAAATACAGTCCTAAACTGATAACAACAGCTACCCTTGGTTTTAATTCACATCTCCATAAGTAATGAAGCTGGAGATAATTTATTTTTTGTCTTTATAAAGCACAGTGTGGTCTTTGTTTGAGCGTCTGACCTGAGCAGTCATGTTACAGCTCCACAGGTTTCCTGTTTCACGAGGCTCATGTTTCATTCAGGTGAAAGGCAGAGAGGGGGAGGGAGTGGGCTGAGCAGAGAGAAAGGAGACAGAGGTATGTGGAGGAAACAGACAGAGGCCACAATGACCTGGAAAACAGACAGAAAACACACTGATGAGCTCCACCTCACTCTCTTGAGGTTTCTGGTTTTCTTAGTCTTATGTGCACACATAATGACAATTCTGCAAAGCCATTTGGTCTCACACACAGAGTCCTGACATGACTGACACTGATAAACGCTGTGTTTCATCAGGTTTTACGGTAGATGATTGATAGATAGGTATCAACATGACTCACTGCTTTACCTGTTTGACCACCATACACACTCTCCTTTTAGACTCTGCTGGGAACAGAAAGTGCCAGGACTGTTTGTAACCATGGTTTTGGATCAGCATATTACACACAGCTCTAATAACAGGCTGTAGACTGACAGATTACATTCACTCCACAATTTAGCCCTACCTAAACCTGTGGAGAATCTTCTTTAGTTCAGTTTGGTTTGGTTCTTTTCTTGGTAAACAACACCTTGTTTTTAACTCTTAGCTCCAAGCACCCCTCTGCCACTGCTAAACCAGAAGCAGGAATTATAAGGCCAAAACAAAGTCATAATAAACTAACAAGAGTCCCTGACAAAGCTCAAAAGGCATCACATGGGGTGGCAACAAAGTCACAAGCTAGAATCAGCACTGCTGTTTAACAGACTACTGCCCAGCATATCACTGATGGCACAGTTCTGATTGAGAGCTTAATGAGGATGTGCTGATTTGCACCCTGCTGGAGGAAACATCAGACTCTACCACACTCTCTAACAAAGTGGGATCAGAGCATGAGGGTCTGCTGTTCCATACAGAAGCCAGTTTTCTGAGCTGGAGGATTTGTGTGTGAGGAAATCTATCACTACACACCTTGAGGCCCTTCTGGAATACTTTAACAGGTATTTACCAGAGGAAACAGCTCCAGAAAAGTGTAACTCATTAAGATCACCATTCACTGAAAATCATAAAAAATCAGATCATCTGACAAGGACCTGGAGGACGCACCAGGCTGAGGTCTGGATTTCACGTTGCGAGGGAAAACCCCACAGCCATCCATGACCACTATGGATGTACTGATGCCGTTTGGCCTCACCCACTGATACCTAGACTTTTTTCAGCACTGACCTGCATTAAAAATAAATACATATTGTAGCTTAAGAGGATGACCATCTCCAACAGTAAACCCAGAATGGGTTCACTGTGCTCCAAACATCATGTCCATCCATCTCACTGAGTTTTAATGAATGAGTCTGCTGCTCCTTCATTCTGTATGTTTACTCAGTGCTACACTTTACATATGGAAATTGTATCTGATGATTGGCAAGATGTACAAACCTTCTCAAGAGTAAGATGAAGACCTTCAAACACAGTAACCAGGAGCTGAGGAGTGTGCAGAAGGAACTTTGTGCCAAAGTTGCACAAGAATAATGTGAGGGAGGCCTGGGAAGGTATGAAGACCATCATGGGCTGCAAGAAATGGCAGGAAGGTAGTCCCATTATGAACACCAACCACAGCACTGGCATTGATAAAGGCTTGGCAGCATGTTAACTTTGGTCTTTTGTCCAACCCAGACCACAGAGCTCTGCAAGGCGTGTTGGTACGCAGGTTTCAGTCTTTCACATGACTATATACTATCAACAAGAATTAGATGACGATGCCAGTACTAATTGACTCTGTTGTACACTTTAATTAATACAGATGTACAATTGCATTCATCATTTGGTACACATATAGATCACTGCCTCAGAGGCCTGATGTTTCATCCTCCTAAATGTTTTTTTTCTGATTTTTCTGTATGTCCTGAACATAGAGAAAATTGACAATAAAAATATCCTGAATCTTGAATCTATGATAATTCCATGGTTGGATTTTTTTTTCTTTTTTTTAATGGCTGGGGTACTGGGTGATCACTCAGGGTCTGTTAAAGGTAACAGAATTACTCTTTATTTATTAATTATATTAATGAATTATCATGATTGTTAACTTACCTCCTCGGTAGTGTCTGTTGGTCATTATATCATTGAATATGATTACAGGAGATTATGATGGCTAACAAGCCTGTGGATATTCTCATTCATTCAGGTCATAATTATCTCAAGGAAATTTAAATCGAACGCAACTGGACTTAGTTGTAGTCTGGGAAGATGTTACGCATCTGATCAGTTGGACCAGTCCCAGCCTGATCAGATGAGTACAGGAACTGATGAAGCCTCTTGGATGAGAGGTGAAACGTCTTCCCAGACTACAACTAAGTCCAGTTGCGTTCGATTTAAATTTCCTTGAGATGATGGCTAACAACTATTTCAATAGACACTTGAGCCAAAATGTGTGTATAACTCCACAAGTGTGTTATTAAGCATGTTTATAAATGCTCCATGGGGGTTGAAGTAATGTGTTAGCAGGAGGGTAGGGTTTTTATGAGAAATTACTGACAGTGTTAGAACGACATGCAGGGTGTGTCACTGTACAGGGTGGATATATTCAGTAAACAGAAGAGGACAGAGAGCTGTTCACTCTCTATGTGTGTGTGTGACAGTTTCCTGTAGAACCGGTTTTCACTCTGGGAACATTATATAGACTCATTCCACCCTGTAATCAGCAGAGCTGAGTTTGTCATTGTAACTACACACATTAAAGAGCAGAGAGGCTGCTGTACAGAGAGCTGAGAGCAGTACAGTCATTCAAACACCTCAACACTGCTGCTTCTTTGTTTAATCTATTTGATCATTAGACATGTATGTGACAGATATTCACCACCTTCACCCACAGTAGCTGAACTGTAGCTCAGGACAAGATAGCTACCATAATAGGTATCTTTCTTTTTTGTGTCCTTGTGTCCTTTATAAGCTGTGTCAGACACAGCTTATAAAGGATTCATATGCTGTAACTAATCAACTTACTTATGGTAATTTAAACACACCTTGCTATAATCCATCCAGTCATCAGTTATAAATGTTAATGTGGTGTTAATTGGATTTTGGCCCAGAGGTCAGAGGTCAAACTGATCTATGTTGCAGACGCACAAAGTTGTGCAAATGCACAAAAAGCTCAAGAGAGAAGCAGATGCCATGCTGGAGGAGAGTAAACACTAATGAAACACTAAACACTAAAGAAAAACAGATTTGCATGACACAGCTAAAAACTGTAGTAGTGTACGTAGCTGTGTAGACAAGGTGACAAGGTACATCTCTCGTCTCTTCATTTATATGTTTGGGATGGCAGGTCGGCAGGTGCTCACCATTCAGGGTGCGTGACTACTGAGGAAAAGAGGAGGGAGGAGAAGGAGAGGAGAAAGACAGAAAGAGGGGGAAAGGAGAGGGAAAGAAAAAAAAACAACACAGAGCCAGCTCCCTCCCCAGGGTCTGAGGTCAGGTTGGGAAACAAATTCTCATTACCTGGTGGCCAACCTCCTCCTGAGGGTCTGGAGTGTGACCACTATGATGGCAGCCCTGTATCTCTGTACTAAAACAAGGCAAGGCTAAATAAAACACCCTCAATCTCCCCAGGTCTGTGCAGCTGCTTGTATGTATATATATTATATGTGTGTATATGATGATATGATGCTTTGTATTGTTTGAGCATATTAAATCACTTTTTATGCATGTAGTGTGTGTCCTGCTTCACCAATAAAAAACAAAACAAAACAAACAAACAAAAAACAGAACATAACATAACATATAAGACATAATGAAAAGGAGGTTCTGATACAATCACTGAGTGTTCCAACAGCTAGGAGCACTAACTGTGGCCTTTACAGTCACCAGACCTCATCATTAATGTTGAACTCACCAGGTTTATTGATAAGATGTCATAATGTGGCTGCCTGATGAAAAACACAGTCAGTCAGACACTCACTACACTACATTACTGTGTTTGTATGTCTCATTGAAGCTTATCAACTAACTGTTCATAACTGTGGATTATAAACTCTGACCATAAGTACTCACCCTGTAATAAACTGAAATTTTAAAAGTTAACATTTTCATTTAACCACTGTACAGAGCTGAGTACAGAGCAACGAGGAGAGTGTCTCATCGGTGCTGCAGTCACAGTGCAGAAATTCCCTTTCTTGTTCCTGTTGGTGGCAATTTTCAGTGTCTGTTTTCATCTTCCTCTTTTTGCCCCTTTTCTCTTTGTGATCTTTTTGTCAGTCTGTCAGTTTCCAAAGGAAATTTTGCACCATTTAGCTTTTTCTTGGTCACCTGCCTTTCACAGATATAGGTCTTCTTATGTTTTTAATAGAACACAATAGAATAGGGTTTATTTAATTGTACAGTAGTGTACAAAAACAAACACAAAAATACAGATATATACAAAAATTATTTTAAAAAATTACACAATAATACAAAATGGAAGTAAAAAAGTAAAAAGTAAAGTAAGTAAAAAATTGTAATCATTAAAACAGAAAAAAACCACTTGGTTTTAAATAGAAAAGTCACATTTACAGGGCAAGACAGGGAAAAACACAACACACGTGCAGGAATAAAGCCAGGACAGTTTAAGGTGCAGGTGGGTTCAATGTGTCCTTGGCTCTGTGTGTGTGAGTTGTGGTGATGGTGACGGGTGCGGGATGGGGTATGTTTAGTGATTGTTTGCTGTCCGTATGGCCCACGGGAAGAAGCTATTGGTGAGTCTGGTGGTGTGGGTCTTGACTGACCTGAAGCGCCGTCCAGAGGGCAGCAGGTAAAACAGGTGATAGAGGGGTGTGAGGGGTCTCCTGTGATGGCCATGGTTTTCCTGGAGGCAGCAGGATCTGGATATGTCATCCAGGGAGGGTCTGGGCGGTGTTGATGACCCTCCACACAGCCTTCCTGTCCTCAGCTGTGGAGCCTGTGTACCACACACCCACAGTATGTCAGTACACTCTCCACAGAGGAGTGACAGAAGGCCAGCAGCAGCTTCATGTCCAGATTGTTTTTCCTGAGCACACGCAGGAAGTGCAGCTGCTGCTGAGTTTTTATTATTTTTATTAGAAATGTTTGCGAAGTGAATCATAAGGCCTTTGGAAATCTTCACACATTTTTCCACTGTATGGATCAGTCACTGCCAAGAACCTGAGGGAGCACCTGGCCAAGCTGGAAGCACATCTCCAGCTGTTTTATCTCAAGTGTTTTTATTTCTGCTCCACACATTTTATCTTTTCAAATGGATCAACAGTCCTGATGTGACTCACACAGATGCACTGACATTCAACTGGAAAAAACAGACACACCCAAGCTATCTGTTGATAAAATGTGCACACACACACAGCCCTCCCTCAGATCATTTGTTTTGTTGCCAAACCTGAAGTCAAAGAAAAACACCTTTCCACTGAATGTCTTTCTCTGTGTGTTCTTATTGGCAGTGTGTAATCTCAAGGCTTCAGTGGAAATATAATGGAAATCCATTTGAAACCAAACCAGAATATGACACATGATCACCCAAATACAACACTCCAAGCTGATCCTTACAGTTTGTAGAAAACTGTAGAAAAAACGTACTTTTCACCAGTTAAGACACAAATGAATACATGTCAATCTTTGTTCAGGCAGTTTTATTACAAACACACAGCAGACAATAGAAGCTTTCGCAAATCTGGTTCCAAATACCCTGTGCTAGCATTCACTGATACAAACAGGTGAAGCAAAAAAGCTAGCAAATTTAATAACTTTGAATTAATGGCTGCATTCTGTTTAGGCTGGAATGCTCCTTTTCCCCAGCAAACATCTGGGTTATTAATAACATTAAGGATGGGCTCTGTCCCTTTCAAGTGTCCCAGGAAAGGTGGCAACTCACCTTTTGAGTGTACAGACAATGATGAAAGTGACTTGACAGCGCCGACTGATGGGATCAAGGTGGACCAGGTCTGTTCTGCCCTGTGTGTCGCTGAGGGAGTTCACTCAGCTCCCAGTCCCTCTATAGTCCACAGTCCTACACACCTCTCCATCGAGGATCTCACCAGACTCTGAGCTTTCCTCCTCTTGTTTTGTCCCTTTCAGCTTTACGGTCTTTCTAACAGAAACAGGAGCAGCAAAAACATTAGTCAGCAGTGGTTCAGTGTGTTGTCTGGTGTATTTACACAGTTAAAAGGCCTCTGGCCCTTCCAGACTGTCAGAGACTAAAACATCTGTACAAGTTGATGGAAACAACCTTTATGTTTGTTTGTCTGGTCTCTGAGGGTTTCATGTAGTTAAATCATGATAGTGTGAACAATACCAGTAACCTGAAACTGAAACAGCTAAATAGGACTATGATTTCACACCGCAGAGACATGCCTGTCTTCACTGGTGATTGTTGAGGCCGCTGCAGCAGGGTCTGTGCAGGGAGTACACAGGAGAACTGTGAGTAGACTGTGATTCATACACATGCATATATGATGGTGTGTAAGACAATGCAGGGTACAACCCTAACCTTGAAAACAGAGCAGACAGTGAGTCAGTTTTAAATGTTGATTTGAAACAAGCCTTGTCCTTTTCTTGAAGATTTGCTGACAGTTATGGAGGCCTTCAGCTGTCCACACACAGATCCACGCTGCCATTGTTCTTCACTAACAGACTGAACTATGGCTGGTACCTGACCAGGCACTGCATGGTCTGCTCTCTGGTCCTGTAGCACAGAGATATGTGGTCTACCACTGTGACTGAGGACTGAAAAGGAGGCTTAACAGGGTTCATTAACCTAACACCTGAGAGGCAGCTCTCAGTGTAGTGAGTAAGGATATACTGTTTCAGAACACTTAATAAAACACAGACTTTGGAGGAAAACAGGAACAGATCCATTCATTAGACGGCTCACATCTGACTCTTTATAACAATATCTGATTTTTAATTTCAATAAGAATATGTTGTCTCTGTGTGTGCTTGTGTTTCTTGCAACAGAGTTGCACTAACTTGGACTGGGAGCAGACAAAACATTTCATGGTTGTTATTTTTTGGTTCAGAGCTCTGTGACACACTGGTCAGACTCCATATCTTTTCTGGTGTGACTCCATCAGACGCTGCACTGGATTAGCACTATTCAGTCCGTAACTCATACCTTGTCCTATCTCACAGTGACACTGTTACACTATCAGTCTCGAACTAATCCAAGGCTGCAGTCATATGCTGTGTCTTGTAAAGGTCAGTTTAAAGACCTTACCATCAGCACTGATACGTTTGTTTCCAACACTGCAGGTGAATAAAATGTCATCTGACCAGGTCAAATGTTCATGATTGAAACTATAAATAGTTTAGTGTTAGTATTAGTATGTTTTAATTTCACCTCAGTGTTTGTGATGATGCTGAACATGTACATGACAGGTTAACTTGAAATGAAACGCGATAGTTCTACTCTGTTCAAACAATGAATAAAGTAGAGGGAGCCCTATGTATTCTGTTGTGTTTGGACACTGCACTCTGCAATCTCTTCAATGATTCTGAGCTGCAGTCACAAAGACTGACTGTATATAATATATAGTGGAATTGGAATTGTAAATAATATAAAGAAAAATGAGTCAGGTGCTTCTGTGTTTTCTCTCAGGTATCTGCTCATTAATACTGAGCTCTCAACCCCCACCCCAGAGAGAGAGGGATGGAGGGAGGAGGGAGGGAGGGAAAGGGGGAGGGGTGGGGTGGGGTTGGGGTGGAAGGGTGGAAGGGTGGAAGCACTCCTCCTCCTCCTTCATAAGCCTCCTCCTCACCTCCATCAGCTCACAGTCAGTCAGGATCTCTCATCTGGACTCTACTGGATCTCTTGTTACGGATAGCAGGTTTTTTCTATGGTCATGTCTCGGGTTTCTTTTCCCATTTGTGTCCTGTTCCTGTTTGTGGTGAGTACTAAAGCAGTTTCCTTTCTCCTCTACCTGCTGTGTTTTTCCTATGTTACAGTCTGAACTGTCTGTTTTACTGACATTCATGTTTAGTTCATGGTTCATGGTTTCTCAGCTCAACACATTAATATTTTGTGGTTGTGAAAACAGCTCTCAGTGAGAAATCAGCAGTAAAACTCAGTGGGTGGAGCATCTCTTATCTGTGCTGACGTCAGATCAGTGAGCAGGTTGCCTGTCTGCAGTACTCTGCAGATAGAGCATTATGTTTCTCCCGCACTCAAAAACAAATACCTGGCTGCCATGACAACAAAGATGTGGGCTGTGCTGTCTGACAGATATGTGGCACCAATGACTTCTCAGAGTTTCACTGTAAAAAAAGAAAAAGAAAAAAAAGAAGATATTTTAAACTGAATTACTGAATTTTATTTCAAATTTAAATTCCTTTTTTTTCTGTTTTGTGAAATTACAAAAAGTTTCAACAAATTCATTCATTTACATGCCGGTCATTAAAAACAGGGTAAAACAGTAAATAATATCCACAGCAAATATCTGTATTTTTCATTTAAGTTTAAATGTATCAAAATGTCATTATTTTACAGATATTTTCTGTTATTTGAAAACCTAATAAATGTTAAGATATTTTCTTAAGAATAGGCCATTTAAAAGTATTAACTGAATAATTACATTTAAGCATTGCTTAAAAATATGAGGGACAAAAATAAATAAATATAAATAAAGTAAAAGTAAAATAAATACATTTGGTAATGGAAAATGCTATTTCAACATTCATTTTTTTTCTTTATTTACTTATAGTTATGTCATTTTTTGTCCCTAATATAAAATATGGTACCATCATGTTAATAATGGTGTCATATCACAAGCTTGTTCTCTGCTGCACTGACTCAATGGGTGATTGTAGACTATATTCATCACTTGGGTATTTTTATCTTGTGCTGATCTGTAATAATATTGTAGTGTGAGCTACATAATACATGTCTGTTATTTTTATGGCTTTTTGTTTATTTAGTTTTTTTTTTTATTGAGACTGTATCCCGCTGTCATTCTCTTACCATTAAATCAGCCTCTTATTAATAATAATGTAATAAGGACACAGTCAGTGTGTTTCAATGGATCTTTAAAGTGTGTTACAAAACATTATTTTAATTTGGAACACCTCATAAACCAAAGCAGTAACTAAAGCCTTAATACCCTGAAATATGGTAAATGGACTGTACTTATATAGCGCTTTTCTAGTCTTTTCGACCACTCAAAGCGCTTCACACTACAGATCACATTCACCCCATTCACACGCATTCATACAGCACTTGTTCTATATATAAGTGCTTTTTTTTTTTTTTAACACATGCACACACGTTCACACACCGATGACACATGGTTCAGTATCTTGCCAAAGGATACTTCGGCATGCGGACTGGAGGAGCCGGGAATCGAACCACCGACCTTCTGATTGGTGGGCGACTGCTCTACCTCCTGAGCCACAGGACGGCTAATAGAAATAACAGGGAAAATAAAAGGATGCCAGGAATGTCAATAAGAGATTACTTGACACAAACAAGGTGTCTTTGTGTAAGCTGCTCAGTGTTCTGAGAGATACAGCTCCACCCCAGTCAGCAGCTCAGTGAAAATAAAATTCTGTTAGACCACTGAAACATGTCATACGGTCACACTTGGTCTGCTCTGCAGCACGCTTCATCTCTGGTCTGACTACAGGACAGACAATGAGAGTAATAATGTACTAATGACTGAACAGGTCACAAAAGTTTTACGTTTTACCATTCTTAGGATTGACCTCTGTTTCTTCTCCTTTGATTGTATAATTGATTACTTATGAGCAGTACAAACAGCAGAATACATTGCAACACTGAGGACTGTAGGCAAAGACAGCTCATTGATTGATAAAAGGGCTTTTTCCAGCAGTCGCTATCACTGACTAGCCAAGCTGGCTGTAGCAGCTCATGCAAATCTTGTCAGAGCATTTGCTGACCATCATGGAGCAGTAAAGCAGCAACAGACGCAGTCAGTAGTGAACAACAGGTCAGTCCCACCCTCTCTCGGACTGGCAGGTCAAATTTCAGCCAGACTCCACTCTGCACAAGCAGCTTGAGGTGAGATCTGCAGCAGAATGCATCTCCGCTCGTCTTTATTTCCATGAATTGGGTACCAAAGGTGGAACTTTTTCTCAGGACTGTCAGGACACGTGCAGACTGTTTTCAGCTGATATCTCGCTGACTATCCCATCTTTGTTTTGTTCTTGTTAGAACCTCACAGATTTTATTCTTTGGTGTACATGGAATTTTATGGCAGAAGGTAATTTTCAGCACAGCTCCACCAACTTCAAACTCTGCAGAGCTCTAATCAGCCAGAATAACTCAAAACACCTGTGTGGGATGAGAATATTTGCTGTGTTATTGATATTGTAAGTAATGAAGGTTTTCCAGTGAGTCCAAAGAGCTCTTTCTCATAGCCTGTCCATCCTGTGGAAGCTCTTATTGTACTTAATTTGTACATAGTATAGCGCTGAATCCACACAGAATGCACATTTACAGTGTACAGTTTAGTAGAGTTTAAATGATGTTTGTAATTTTGACATTGGTTCAGACAAAATATCATAATTTAGGGCAGCACTTAAAACAATTTCACAATGGAGAGATGCTGAAGATGAAACAGATATAAACTCATGACCTTATCCAACACAGTGAAAATGATAGTGAGCTCTTAATAATAAGTAAGCTGGAATTCAACACCTGTACACCCCTGATATTTCAGGGAACCACCAAGGTAAGGATTAAGTGACTTTGTCAGGCTCTATCAGACTGAATCAAGACACATAAAGATGATAGGTTAGATAGAACAGAAAAAGTTCAGAACATAAATCTGATAAATATTGTCAGAGTGACTAGCAGTAGATGGAGATGATGGATGGATGGAGAGGGGTGTGTGCTGGCCAAAAAAAAAAAAAAAAGATTTTATGACTCAAACATTAATCCAACTTTATAGATTTCTAGTGATCCCCCACTGACATTACTGTTACGTTATATAAAAACATAGTTTTTTTTTCATTGACCAGTATGACCCATTAAGAAACTTGTGAGATTTCGTCTACACTTGATAACACTCAAACATAATCCAAAACATGCAACATCATTATATTTTCCTAAACAAAGCACAGTAACATTTAAAATTTCATATTTCATGAAAGGACAGTACAGTGGTGCAGTTGCTCAAACCCCATTTCACCTGAGGCTTTTTCAGTGGAGTTTATATGTTCTCCCTGTGTCTGTGTGGGTTCTCTCTGGGTTGAGCTGGAGAGGAAATGTATTCATATGCCAGCCTATAACAATGAGAAGTTCACTTTACATGTGTGGAGCATGGGTTGATCTGTCAGGTAAAGGCTGACTGTGAAGTAATTCTGTGCATTGTACTCTAGCTCCAGGCTGTTGCTGTGGTGAGGACCCACGCTCGAGACAATCTGGTAAGAAACAGAAGAGAATGGATTCTCCCTCCAAAACCTCTGAAGGAAAATGTAGACTACACCCACCTGGAATCTATTGCCAAGGTGAGTCACTGATCTTCAGTTCACTTTCATTCTACTCACTAACTCTGAAACAGAAAGTGCTGGAAGCTGACAGCTAGAACAACAACCCAGGACTGAAAATCAAACTGTCTTCACTGTGCTGCAGAGACTTTAATTTTGGGCGCAGGGCCATTTGGAGCCATTACATACAACATACACACAACATATTAGTTACCATGTGCACAAAAAACACAATCAGTTTCATTAGACTTCAGTAGTATGTGTTACAACCAACACCACAATGACTAAATAATAACAATCAGCAGCCACTAGAGGGGGCCACTGCAGCACACAAAGAGGAGACTACAGCAGCACAGACATGCATGGGTGCTATGGGGCCAATACTTTTTTTGTTTGTTTGTTTGTTTTTCTTTTGCCAAGAAATGAAACGATTAGATCAATCAATGTTCTGCTTTGTGTTTCAGATTCGATCAGATTTTGAAAATAATGGAAACATTCGGTACTCCCTGGAAGGTGTTGGTGCCAACCAGTATCCCTTCCATGTGTTTGTAGTGGACCCTAAAACTGGACTAATTCGTGTGACCAAAGTCCTTGACAGGGAGTTCATTGATACATACAATGTGAGTGATGCATGACAGGTTTTATTCTGCTTTACTTTATGACTTGATGTCACATTTCCTATTTTAGATTCAGTAATTGCTGCTTTATTATTTAATGTTGAGATATTTATCAAACATTTGCTACACATCAATGTCACAGGCTATTTATGTTTGTGAATATACAAGATTCAAAATTCAAGATTCCAGAAGCTTTATTTATCCCGAGGGAAACTGCTGTGCACCAGTTGCAATGCAGAGGTGGAAAAGTAATACAGTGTGAAGAGAGAGTAGGAATAAAGCTATTATAAAGTAAAATAAAATAAAGGCTAACATAAAATAAATAAACAAGTAACTAAATGCAACAAAATGCCACAAAGATTGCAGTAACGTAGGTATATACAATATACAACAATACAAACTGTAAATTTAGCAGCATAGTTGAAATAAAATAAGTACAATACCTGCAAAGACAGAGGATGTTGTTCTTGTGCTGTTTCAGCTGTCTGGTGTTGCTACATTCACTGATGGCAGGGAAGCTGAGAAAAAAATTGATGTACGAATCAAGGTTGTAGATGAGAATGACAACTCTCCAGTGTTTGGAGTCACAAAGCCCATGGAGGTGGATGAGCTCAGTCCTGCAGGTCAGTGTTTCTGCTTTCAGGCATGGAGTTGGCAGTATTAAACTCTGAACTAGTATTTACACTAAAAGCAAGCAAGATGCTCAAAACATTTGTTGTGTGCAGATTTTGGACGAATGATGAATCGGTCAGTGCTCTGTATGCATCCACACCAGCCTGTATCTTGTCAAAATGGGGTTCTATTTTCTTGAGGAAAACTCTTTGATTCTTCTTTGATCATGTTTTGAAACAAAAAACAAATCACAGATTAGTATTAGAATAAGTATAGCGCTCAGTGTTGGAATTTTGGGATGTGGGAATTCCCGTTGAAGACACCAAGCAAGCTCAAAATTTAGAAAAAATCATGATGATAAACTGCTTCTAAAGGTTCATACTTTGTGTAAACAGATTTATTTGTGAAGTGCTTCAACTGATGACAAAGGCAGCTAGCTGGGCTGCTAAACAATTTTACAATCACTTGAGTTTTAAACCATGGGGCAGGTTAGAACACAGTATCAACAGGTTTGTCAGACTGTTTTCTGAGCTCAGTCTGTCTGTTCTTTCTGACCTACAACATCAACTAGGGTGAAATTAAATTCATTCATTTGGCTGCTATCAGAGCACATCAGATGGAATATATAGGCTATACTCACATTAATTGTACACTCTGATAAGTGATTTAATTCTGGATTTACAGGGACTTCAGTTATGAAAATCACTGCAACTGATGCTGATGAACCAGGGAATAAGAACTCTCAGATCGGCTACTCCATTGTGAATCAGAATCCATCTGATGACATGTTCTACATGACCAATGATGGGACCATCTACGTCAAAAAGCCTTTCCTGGACAGGGAGGTAAAGTAGGAACTTCAGCAACAGTCTTTTATTTTAAAGAATCATGGTGGTTTCATTTTCTACGTATTTGTAATTTCAGAAAGTAGCTCAATACATCCTGACAGTAAAAGGTCAAGACCTAAATGGTGAACCAGGAGGAAACAGTGCAACCACCACTGTCACCATTAATGTCCGAGATGTGAATGACAACCTCCCCACTCTGGAGAAAGAGGAGGTAGTTTTCTTTTCACACTTATATCAAAATGTTATACTGTGCACACTGGTTTCCTGGAGGACTTTTTTCCTTTTGATGAGGAAAAGAAAATAATATGTGTGACTGTCGTACGGGAGAGGTAAGATACAACCAGTTACCCCTTGAGCTAAGTTCACCCCAGACTAGTCTCAGAATACAAACACAGGTGTAAAGGATAGGCCGGGAAGTGGCTCCAGTTCAAATGTACAAAACGTCTTCCTTATATGGAAGGTGACCCCAATGAAGAAAAGAGGAAGTGACAGCAACAGTGGTTATACAGGACATTTGTTATAAAATAACCAATAATAATAATAATAATAATAACCGTGCTACATATGGAAATTTCACAAATGACACATTGAAGTCAAAGAAATGGTAACTAACACATGCTCCTGAAATGATCCCTGTTACTTTGATCTCATCATGTATTTTCCTTGCAGTATGAAGGCAGTATTGAGGAGAATACAGAGGATGTGGAGGTGATGAGAATCAAAGCAGAGGACCTGGACCTGGAGGGAACAGACAACTGGGAAGCTGTATTTGATATTGTCAAAGGCAATGAGGCCGGGTACTTCAGCATTACAACAGACCCCAAAACCAATGAGGGCATCCTAATGCTTGACAAGGTACTGCACTTTTAATTTGGAGGACTATATGTGTTGTGGTAATTGTGATAAATACAGTGATGATGGATTACATCAAGAGGACAGAAGTAGTAACTTGGAAAAATAATAAATATTACTCTGGGTATGACGTCACCTGTTGCACACTATATGTTTGCCACACACCCACTCACTCACCCTCTTTCTGCTGACTGGGGATGAAAAGGACTGAGCCCATCTCCACTGCTAAGTCAGTGGAGATGGGCTCAGTCTTCCATCACAGATTGGATGGGAAGCCTCTGTGTACTGCCAACTTCAGGCCTCTCCATAGATGTTCTCTGGAGTCTGGGCTTTGACTGAGCCACTATAGACAGTCAGACACTTGACACTTGTCACTGAAGGCACTCCTGTGTTGTGTTGCCACTTCACTGTTGTGCAGAAAGGTGAACCATCACTGTAGTCTCAGGTCATGTGGATTCTGGAGCAGGTTTTCTTCCAGGACCTCTTTATATTTAGCTGAGGTTATCCTTCCCTCCCACATCTTTGCCTCGCCACAGTTTTACCAGAGAAGGCAACAGAGAGTTCCTTGAACTTCATGTTTTGTTTTTTGTCCTAACATGCAGTGTAAATTGTGGGACCTTACATACACAGGTGTGTGTGTGTGTGACTTAATTATGTTCAGACAATGATGGGCAAAAATGTCAGTTCTATTCATTTAATATTAAATCAACAACACAATGAAGTGTGCAGAAAGTTGAAGGGATCAGAATACTTTCTGAAGTCCCTGTATCACTGAAGAAAAAGATAAGGGCAAAAAAGTCAAAGCACTCCTCTGTGCAGTGCTAATATCTGACAAACTCACTATGCTGGTGTACTGCAAACCTGAACTTTTCTAGACATAACTCAGCAGAGCTGTATGTGTCAAGGCATACATCTCAATCATTTGCATCAGACACCAGTTGCACCAGTTTTTGTCCTGCCAGATCCCTGGTATAAAGTCTGTGTAATGTCCAAGTGAGCCCATGTATGAATAGAGTAGATCACTGTCTGGAGAATTCACAGTGAGCGAGTAGGTGTGTTGATGGTGTTCCCTCCTGCAGTGCTGATCTCCTGCATGCTCTACCTGCAGGCTCCACTCCTCACGTGAACCAAACATTTCCAGCAGGTGAGACGGCGTCTCACACAGACATTCTCTGACTGTGTGCTGAATGTATGAGAGGCCAACACCAGAGAATGACCAGACCTGATTCTCCATACAATGTCTTGAGTTCATACATGAAAATGGCCATATACAGGTGCTAATGTAAAATTCTGCTTATAGGTCAAATGGTCATAGGTACTCCATAGGGCCCTCTTAGGGCCTGTGGACTTAAGGACATGCCATTTATTGATGTAGACCAACAAAAGTATGGAAACACACTCAGTGTTTCCTTTGGACTTTCATGCTTTTCATCATTATTTTGTTTTTAAAAATTTTGTCAAAATGCAGCATATAGGACTGAATTAGATGAAGTAAATCTGAAAGTTTAGATACAATGGACTGTACTTATATAGCCCTTTTTAGCCTTTTCGACCACTGAACCCCATTCACACAAACATTCATACAGCACTTGTTCTATAGTCATTTTGGTCCATATAGGAGGTAAGGGTGAATGGATTAAAGCCCTATTAATATTCAGATGTGACGTTTTATCACTATAGTCATAACACTAATTGTAACTTTGCAGGGTTTTTTTTTTCATCTAAGCAATTCCTTTCATTTTATTTGAAGAATTTGTGAAAAAGACTCATCTGGGGCACATGACCTAAATATTATGGATCTACATAAAACCCAATCTAAATTCCATCCCTCATTTCATTAGATTTTGTAAGCTTGTATTAACAAACACACACAAACAGTAAAACTGTAAATAATAATGTGCATTCTTTTTGTTTGTGTGTGCCATTTCACAGGCTGTGGATTATGAGGATGTGAAGGACCTTGAACTAGGACTAGCTGTGAGAAACAAGGCCCCACCATTTGATGGATCAGGTGCAACTGGTGCGTCTGGTGCATCTGGTGCAACTGGTGCATCTGGAGGATCATCATGGCAAAGTGGGACCACATTTAAAACCTATCCGATCAAAATCAATGTGAAGAACCAGCCTGAGGGGCCACGTTTTGACCCCAAAGTCAAAGCTATTCCCATCTCAGAAGGAGACCACTCAGTCAACATTAAAGATGTTATTGGTCACTACCCCTGCAATAGATGGAGACACTGGGAAACCAGCTGAAAATGTCAGGTCAGTGCATACACAGAATCTTACACAAGAAAGCCGTTACTGTTAAAACTGCAATGTAAGCTTCATTTTCAACACTCAGTTACTGACAGTGTGTTTCTTCTGTAGGTATGCTAAGGGCTCAGACCCTGACAACTGGCTAACCATTGACCCAAAGACAGCTGACATCAGACTCAACAAGATACCTGACAGAGAATCTCCATTCCTGGTCAATGGGACATACATGGCTAAAGTGCTCTGCATTTCAGAAGGTACAGTACATATCTGTTCTAGCTCCAGATGTTGTACATGTAAGACTAGTGTCCAAGGTGGTAAGTATGATCCCCTGTGGGGTATTAGTAGACTTCACCTGAGTTTGTACTGCCTAGAGTAAAGATAGAAGATCTGTGCTCACATTGAGGCTGTGACTTCACCACCTGAACATACGGAGGCAAGAAGAGAATGGAGAGAAACTGAGGGAATTAAAAAACACATCATTAGCAGGGCAACCAGTTATACATATATGTTTACCTGGCATGGAGGGTGAAGCGTTGTCTCTCAAACTGTGTCTGAGATAAGGAAAAATAAGTGAGGAAAATGCTGAATGATCTGTTCTTGTTTGTGTTTTTCTAACATAGACATTCTTATAGGTCAAATAGTCAAAGGTACTTTGAAATGACAAAATTCCATAGGGCTCTCTTAGGACCTGTGGACTTAAGGACATGTCCCTTAATGATTTAGACCAACAAATGTGTGGAAACACACTCAGTGTTTCTTTTGGACTCTCGTTATTAATCAATCATCATATTGATCCGTATCATTCATTTACGTACATACAGTATTTGCACAAAAGCACAATGTAGAAATATCTCTTTCATGCACATTATTATTTTGTGTTTAAATATTTAGTGGAAATGCAGCATACAGGCCTAAATTAGATGAGGTAACTCTAAAATTTTAGATACCTTTAGGGTTGACATCAAAGGCCTCAGATAACAAGTCAGCAACAACTGAAGGCTGCTCTCTAAGAAGTCATTTTGGTCCATATAGGAGGTAAGGGTGGATCAATCTAAGCCCTATTGACTATCAAATGGTGTCTGAGATAAGGAAAAATAAGTGAGAAAAATGCTGAATGATCTGTTCTTATTTGTGTTTTTCTAACACAGACATGCCCGGGAAAACTGCCACTGGTACCATAGCCATCCAGGTGGAAGATTTTAATGACCACTGCCCCAAACTGACCAGTGACATTCAGACTATGTGTACCATGGATGATAATGTTATTGTGAATGCTAAAGATGAGGATGCATTCCCTAATGGACCTCCTTTTCACTTCAGCATTGTCCCAGAAGGCACTGAGGGCAAGTGGCACATTGAACGCCTCAATGGTGAGAATACAGCTAACAATTATTTAAAAGTTATGATAGATATACAAATATAGAAATAGATATTAAGTTAGAAATGGCTCTGTACTGACATAAATTTGAGTATGTTTTTTGTTTGTTTTCAAATTCTACATGAGTTGCTTTGAGCTAACAGGTTATGACCAAAAAAAAGGCACTAAGCTGGATATGTGCAGAACTGTGTAAGAACTGTTACCTGTTACCTTCAGGGTAAAGCATATTTATTTTGTCTTGTTGTCAACAGACACTGCAGCTATCCTGAGGGCCGAGGAGACCCTGTGGCCTGGTTCCTATGAGGTGGAATTTGAGGTGAAGGATGAGCAGGGAGAGGCCTGTCCAGAACCACAGAAAGTGAAGGTCCAAGTTTGTACATGTGAGGATGGAGTGGTGTGTGGAAAACGAGGCAGCAATGGTCAGCCCAGCAAAGGAGTGGAGTTAGGACCTGCTGGGATCGGACTGCTATTCCTGGGTCTGCTGCTATTAGCGCGTGAGTATGATGTGATGCTTATTCTGATGATGGGTCGTGTGATAAAACACTCATCACCTTCACTGTGCTCAAGACAATCTGAAGATGGGCTGAGTTGAGTTTAACCATTTTATACATGGTGGTTACAACAGTGGACCGCTATTAAAAAGCAGTTTTCTTGTATATGCATGGGTTTTGATGGTAAAGTTGCACATCAGCCACCACACTGAACACTAGAGTGTTGTTCCATACACTTACATCCACTGGCCAGTCAATGTAAGTAACACAAATCACTGAAAACCATGATAGCCAGGGAGTCAGATGACAGATGGCCAGAAATTCTGAGCAGCTCGGGAATATCTTGCTAATCCCTCTATTGAAAGTCTCCTTCCTCTTTTGAAGGTCTCCTTCTATAGAGGGAAGAAATTACAATAAATCACCTGTACTCTAGATCTGTATTCTGTATATGTTTTTAAATGTTTGTGTGTGTGTGTGTGTGTGTGTTTTAAGAAAATGAAGTTCAGTTACTACAGACCATACACCATCGCATAAATAGTACCCAGTTTTTAGTCACTTCAGACTAAAACTGATAAAGGGACTGTTAAATCAAACCTTTTACAGTCTTCCAGTCAAACTGCAAACAACAAATATCACCATTCAAAATGCCTCTTTACTTTCCTTCCAGATTCTTACCTGCCAGACCCATCCCTATACTCCCTCTCTAAACTAATGGCTCAACAGTGAACATTTCTGTCACTCCACTATAGCTCCATAATTGTCAAATGTACAAAACTGCCTCTCTACAGCAAATGACCAACATTACATCGTAAGACCCAACCAAAAATGGCAGTCAATCACTAACTTCTCGACCGGATAAATGGTAAATGGACTGTATTTATATAGCACTTTTCTAGTCATGTCAACCAGTCAAAACACTTCACATAAGTCACATTCACCCATTTACACACATTCATACAGCCCTTGTTCTATTTATATATAGAACACATGGATCAACTCTTGGTAAGAATTTAAATGTTCAACTAGAGGGGACCAATAACAATTTTTAACCCAGTTTTTTTCCAGAAAGATTTAGATATTGTTTTTGCAACTTTTTCAACTAAACTCAAATCTGACAACACATTTAAGAGGCCTTCTTTCCAGTTTTGAATCGGTTGTGAAGACCAGCACTAATGGCCTATCACAAGAGATGTAACCTCATTATGCTGTGACTGGGGGAACTCCAGAGGACCACTGCAGTATCCACACCACACTTTGGGAACCATTAAGTCAGACTAAAACTTTGTTGTTGTTGCTCTTACAGTCATTCCTCTGTTGCTGCTCTTCTGCCAATGTGGGGGGGCTGGGGGTCTGCCAGGGGGCTTTACTGAGATGCCCTTTGATACCAAATCACACCTCATTAACTACCGCACAGAGGGTCAGGGAGAGAGTACGGTAAGACCAACATATTTAACACATGACCTTCACTAGTGAGGACAGGAATATTGGCAAACACACTGGTCTCTTGCTAATCAAATGACATTTGCACAGAAGATCCATGAAGTGATTTTTGGCAACTAGGCAGCAGAAAAACTGTTGAACCTGTTGTAACATTTGGATCCTTGGCCTATTATAGGAGGTGCCACTCCTGAACATGCCAACACAAATGGATGGAGATAGGATCATAGATATGGGCATGGTAGGTTTGGGTCTCCAGAAATCTGTCACTTCCATGAATGGGATGAACAGGGTCACCCGTGGAGAAGGTTTCGCAAGTGACCACAGAGAAGGAACATGGGGAATGAACCACCTGGGCAGCAGTGGGTTCTACTCTGAGTTTGAAGGCAGAGAATCAGGAGGAGGTGGAGGAATTTATGATGGCATGGCTCTACCAGACCACTTCCTGGCACAGTACTATACTAAGGTGAGGAATCATTCATATATTGCCAATATAGCCCACAGTAAGCTTTTGTTTTCTTGCACATAATGATGGTGATGGTGTTTAAATGTTGTGAGAACAAAGGTATAGATGGAAAGGCTCAAACCAATCAAATCAATAATGCAAAAAAAAAAACCCTGCTCACTCAACTAAAAAGCAATTTTGGTAATGATTTCATTTTTCAACAGAAGGTGAGCAATGGAAATGAGAACCCTGGAGTGAAGGACGCTCTGTTGGTTTATGACTATGAGGGAGAGGGTTCCTCTGTTGGCTCAGTGGGCTGCTGCAGCCTCCTGGAGTCTGACAATGACCTGCAGTTCCTCGATGGCCTCGGACCAAAGTTTAAGACCCTGGCTGAGGTGTGTGGCGGCAAGATGATCCCAACTGAAGTCAAACAAGTGTTCACTCCTCTGCCCAGTGCCTCCATCAACACTCAGATCTCAGAATCAAATTTGATGACTGGCCCACAGCCGCCCCTTGCACCCCAGCCACAGCCAACTGTCCCCAAAACGGAGCAGACTACTGTGGTCAGGGAGAAATCTGAGCGTTCTCAGACAGTGAAGGAAAGCATGGCCATGGTGAGGGGAGAGATGGCAAATCAAGGTCAGATGCTCATGCTACAGCAGCAGCACCCTGTGTACTACACCACTGCCCCTGTGATGCAGCCAATGCACTACGTAGTCCAGCCACAGGTTCAGAACACCATGCTGCTGGCTGAGGCACCAGCCACCAACCTGCAGGGCATGGTACTGGTTAACAGCACCCAGGCTGTACCTGCCCAAGGCATGGTTGTTCAGGGACAGACAGTGATGTCTAGTGGACAATCCCAGGGCCCCAGCATGGTCCTGGTGGAGAGGAGCGGGATCCAGGGGGGCGGTACCAACCTGATTAACATAGGAAACCTCTCTGGCTCCCAGACCATGACCATGAAAGTTCTGAAAGGAAGTCAGACCTGCCTTGCGCAAGGAGGTACCCTGCCAGCAGGAGGCTTGTCAGGATCTCGGAAAGTTCTGGAGGCAGGAGGTCTGTCCAAGAAGAGTGATGTATCTGGTTCTCAGAGAAACCTCTACAGAAAGGACAACACATCTACTGGTCTTCAGAGCAGTGTAGAGGCTTCCTCTACTACCATTGTGAGCACAATTCCCACCTACCACAAAGTGCAGGAGACCAGAGAAATTCATTGAATGAAAGACTGTTCTTCTGGCCCATTAGAGGTGGTGACAATCCTACCTGACATATCTAGTGACTTTACCCTGTTCCATGTCTCTACTGCTGTAAACTGTGGAACACTCCCTCCGAAAAATATCTTGTAATACTTTTGTATTCACCTTTCAACTTAATTTGTCTGCACTGACACAGAATGTACACACAGAATCATGTTTTATATGAAATAACTAGTATTCATCCATAGACTACATGCTGATTTGATGTATTACCTTTTTTTTTTAAATCTTTTTTTTAATTATTGTTGTCTCGTGGCTTACATGGTTATATGCTATCTGTTTCTTGTCTGTTTTTTGAGAATAAAAAAAGAATATGGTGTAAATCTGGAACCTTGCAGCTTTTATACAAGTTAAATGAGAATTCTACAATTAAAGCTGCAAACAGTGTTGATTGGGCCCTCGCACCATTGTGCACATTGGAAGTGCTGGATCTGGATCGACTTAACCTGCTAGGAGTAGCCTAATGTGTAAAAATATAACTTCCTGGTGCCAGTATGTGGCACTATTACTACAATTCAATATTGACCTTCAGGCGTCTTATCAAACATGAAATTTGGGAAAGATCTGATGATGTGGAGTTGAGGTACAGCAGTTTCTTTTCTCATGTCAAAACATCAAAAAATCATCACACGGCCATGGCATTTGTATTCAGTGAACAGCTCACAAGCTTGACTAAAAAGCTTTATTAAGGTCTTAAGATTTAACTGACCAAATCTGAGGTGAATCTAGCAGGGAGGAGTGGGAAGGAGGACTACATCAAATGAGAGAACTGTTGTTTCCTGTTGTCAACAGGTCACACAACTTCCTTCCTCCCATCAAAATGAAGTGCACCACCAAGGAAACTGTTGTAATAAGTTTACCCACTTCCATAGATAAGATGTTGCTCCAATACTTTAAAATGAGTTTTGAACCAATTACTCCTTAAAAACAAATAGATGTATTGTTGACAAGAGTGTGCTATGATTACTTTAAAATATAAAAGTTAATCATTAAGAAACATGTTACATGCAACATATGTAAATCACTAACTGCTTATGTAACCTGTAAAGGAAGCTACTACCACTACTAGGCTTTGAAGCAACAAAGAAGGTGGTGAAATTTTCTGTATAAACCTATAAGTTTGAGAGAGATCAATAAGTCTGACATTGTCTGTCTTTTCTGTCTCTGCCTATTCCTTTCCATCTTTGTCTGCTCGGGAGCTCTTCCAGATTTGCTGATATTACAGCTTGTGATATCTTAATAAAACTCATTTTGCTATGGAATCTGCTCATCACCAGTGATCTCTTGACACTAAGAAGTAATTGAGCTCTGAGAAGTAATTGAGTCTCTGTAGGTTCTCAGTCATCCAGGTCATTGATTCAATGTATTTCCTGAGCTTTGTTGCTAAGTCTGCATTTTGTCGGGATATTGGTTAATGTTAGCATGTTCACATACAGTATATAGGACTGAGGATACACCAACTGTCTTGCATGCAACATGCTAACCTCCCCTTTTATCTGGCACCTTCGTTTTATCTGAATTGGCCTTAACAAAGAAACCTCTGTTAACCTTCCCCCCATCCCATCTTTCGATTCCACCATCTTGGTTATAGTTCCTTAGCTTTAATCAATGCCACTTGAAGCAAAGCAGCCCCACGGAATAGGCCATCATGCCACTGTCTTTCCAACACACACAAATACCTATCAGATATTGTGCATTGTCATAATTTATGTTAAATGTTGTACAAAAGTTAATATTGTCAATATTGCTGCACAACTCAAAATCATAACTTTGCAGGACTAACTCCTAGATGACAACCCCACTAAAGATTAAATACCTCGGACTTCCCCATCACCTTTTAGAACTGATGGAAGCCTTTGACATTAACACTAAGACTATTGAAATCTCAGCCACACAGTTATGAAAGTTTATTAATTTCTAATATTAATAAACATGCATTATGGTTGAAACCCATCATTTCCTGTCTGGACACCTTTTGCCTGTTTTGTGTACTGTTAGCAATGCCAGTGAGCGACAAAAGAGCTTTTCGCTGCGTTTTGATGTTTCTCCTCTCTTGGTGAGACCCAGATAGCATACGGATGTGGGCCACTTCAGGCAACAATCCAGCACCGTAGGCATCGTTCTGGCCTGGACAAAACAGATGTGAACCTAAAGTGGCCCAAGTAGTAAATGCTACATTTGGCCCAAATATCACAAAACAAATATGGCCCACCTTTGGCAACTATGTGGCAGAGTAGGCAATGGTCATTCTGTAGGTGAACCAAGGCTGGTCCACATATGGTTCAGCACACATGGCCCACCTTTGTTAAAACATATTTTGGCCAGTTTTGGTCGAAATATGGCAAGTTAGCATCGACTAATCTCAATGTGAGCCTAAAGTGGCCCACATTTAAGGTAGCACATTTGGCCCACCTTTGTTTTAACATATTTGGGCCAGTTTTGGCTGAAATATGGCACAGTTAACACCGGGTGATCTGGACATGAGCCTGAAGTGGCCCACATACAAGGTAGCACACACATATGTATAAGAGCATACATATAAGTGGATGGTGAGTTGTGGATTAAAAATTAACGGAAAAACCTGTCCGTGTTCAAGAGTGTGATGAGTCTGGAAAGTCTGATTCTCTTTAATACCAGGAGGAATTACATACAGTAGACCTCGATCAAGTTTAACTTTTGTTCTCTTAGTGGAATATATATTTCATATCTAAGATTAAAATGTGCATAGTTGCTTGTTGATGAAATTTTCTCTGATATAGGATCAATAAAATGTTTTCTTGTCTAAGATGTTAAATCTTTCTGATCGTCATTGCAAATGAGAACTAGTTCTCTGTTGACTCACCTGGATAAATAAATAAATAAATAATAAAGGTTAAGTCTTACAATAACATAATGATCAACAATGTATTTCAGTGTTTTCTCTACATTGAGTATATGCACTAAATGCATGAGCGCATAAAAAATAAGCTCATAAATACATATTCAGACACAAAGATGCAGAGCGGCTGGACAAACTAGTTAAAAGAGCTGGCTCTGTGATTGGAGCCAGGTTGGACACATTGGAGGAGGTGGTGGAGAGCTGCACATTGAAGATGTTAGAGGCCATCATGAATAACCCTGATCATCCACTCCATAACACCTTAATGGACCAAAAAAATGGGCGGCTCCCTCTCTTCGATGCAGGACAGAGAAATACAGAAGATCTATATACTACAGCCATCAGCTTTTTATTCTTTTGCAATAATAGATGAGCTGATTTGATTTCTTATGATAAGTTATTCTTATTCTTATTATCGATTCATAGATTCTTGTACTTTCTACATTCTGCTGCTTTGTCGGTTCATTTGTGAATAGAAACACAGGGTCTCCCAACAGACACACAACCAGTTCCCAGCTGCCAACCTGTCACTGACACTGACATCACACCGAAAATAACTGGCAGGCCTCTCAGCTTCTAGTGTAGGGCCTATAAAACATTCAACAACATCAAGGAAAACAGACCTATTAACACAGCCCTTTTAATGTTTGTACCTGAACATATCAGTCTCAACACAGTGACTGTTTTTTTTTTTTCAATGAAGTCAGAGTTATTAAGTCTGTTTGTCATGAAGGATCTTTATTCAAACTTTTTTTTTTCTCCTATTGATGGGTGTTTGTCGTTTCAAGTTGGAGTTTTCCAAATTACTGAGTCTTTTGAACACAGAATATTCAAATTGAGAAAGGGAGCAAGGGAGCAAAGAGCGCCCTCTTTTGAGGTCTACTCTGTTAACAGGAGGAGAGAATAGAAGTCATGGTGAGTCCCTATGAACAATAAATTAATCTAAATTAATCTGTCTGTGGGAACTATTTAACTATCATTGTTGGAATTTACTTCACATATTGTTTTGTCACTGTTTGAGCTTGCCAGTGTTGCAAAAATGATAGCTAGTTAACACTCAGTTTTATTTGCTGTGAACACTGCAGGTCCTGCAGCTCTTTCGGTGACCGCAGCTAGCTAGCTAGAGATGCTCTGCAAGTTGGTAGCTGAGCAAAAGAAGGGTTTTCAATTAACACCAGCTACCACTAGGCTATTGTCATCATGAATGCCAAACAGTAAGATGGATACAGTTTTCAGCTACAGCAAATCTACTGATTGCGTTTTGAATTTCAAAGTTGGTTGGTTATCCACCTCATTCAATGTTGTAACATTTGTGTTCAGTCAGTCATTCAGAAGAAGCTCAGAAGTGAAAGAATTTAGCTTGTAGTAACGTTATTAGGTTACCATAAGTATATGGCAACACATTGCGATGCTGATTGTCAAAGGCAGGGTTACCACATGTCCCTTACAATATGGAACTGTCCAGTATGATTAAATTGCGCTTCTCGTTTTGAATCAATAGATGACGGGGTTAGTCTCGTATTTCCGAATTGAATTGAATGCAGCATCATCCCACTCACATTCTGTGAATCGACTCTGCCTGTGATAAGAGAAAAGTTGCTGCAATCAGTGTTTTAATCTGAGACAAGAGTGGGATAAAGTGTGAAAGCACTTGGCTTTTGATGATCGTGAGAACCCAAAATCATAATCAAAATCAAAATTTGATTAATCTTCCAGCCCTACACCACCCTATACAGTTATTCAGTTTGGATTAAATTTATGCACTGTTAGGGGAGTTTCAAGTGTACTTATTGTTGGTACAGAAATTTGCTGGTGGAAATATAGATTATTGAACTGTCATTATCAATGTAAGCTGCTCTGATGAAATACATGTACTGACACTATATGAGGTACTTGCTCCTATTTCTTTTTCAGAATAACTGTCTGCTGCTGAGCTGCACAAGTTGCCTAAACCTCAAATAGGTTAGTGATATTATCATGGAAAACAAACAGTGGAATATCACTCGAAATAATTTAAGGAAAAAATCTGTGAAAAGAGTAAACCAGTTCTTTGACTCTTTAAATGATAAGCATGAGCTGAGGTTGACACTGAAGAGGAGTACAGTTTTCAGGATGAAGCAATTGCTTCAACCTCGGAAGAAATCACTGATCTGCCACCAAACTTTGACATAGACAGTGGAGATGGTGGATTAAGTAGTGATGATGATGGGAGAAATGATGTTGATGACACAAGGGATTTAGCAAGTCGTTTGAGAGACTGGGCTACACAATTTGGGATTTCACTGATTGCTTTGTCTGCCCTCTTGTCCATACTGAAAGTTCAGAGGAATGAGAGGATGAAGACCACCACATACAACCTTCACCATTTTGTGAAACATCTGTTCCTATGGTCAGTGGCTTCCTACACGACTATATGCATTTAGTTTGCTTAGGTGTGGTCCGTCGTCTCCTCGATTTATGGGTTGGCACTACGGATAGACCGATTAGCGGCCAGGGCCGATTATCGGGCTCTGATATTCGGCATTTTGACGCATATCGGCATCAGCCGGTATTGGCCCTGAAAAAACCCAGGGCCAATACCGGCTTTAACTACAGTACTATATCTGTGACACATTCAGAATGATTACTTTCTCCGGTGTTACTAACTACCACATCACTTAGAGTTTTGTATTAGTTTTGTAATAGTTGACAATTCATATGTTATTATTGCAGATACATATAGTAATATTATCAATATCATTATTTATATGATATTGATGACTCTCCTGGTGCAAACTGTGGAGCTGTAAACACCTACTACACAGTGCACCACTTTTTGAGGCTTGAGTATAACATTTTTCTCTGAAAAATGACTCTCTTATTTCGTTCACATGATGATGAAGAAAAATCACTCAGTTTGGTGTAGTGGGCTGAGTTTAATTTCTGTATTCAGATGCAGTTATTTTCTTCCTGTGTGTCTAGTCAATAGTTATGGCAGATGTATTCCCCTGCCCATCACACCATGATAACAAAAGTAATAGAGCTAAGTAGTCTGATGTGTGGTATATCTTAAGAACTACAACGCTTTGTTCAGTGCAACAACTTACCAGTGACAAATGCTTTATACTTAGTAGTCTCCCACAATCATTTTCAAATTCTTCCCTTCCCCCTCCCACTTCCCTACCTGCACACACAAGCTGAGGTGAAGTCCACAAAGAGCAGGTGAACATAGGAGTCCTTATTCTCAAAGTGGGTGAGGGCTGTGTGGACCACAGAGGAGATGGCGTCCTCTGTGGATCGGTTTTTCCTATAAGCATACTGGTGCGGGTCCACAGTGACGTTGATGGAGTCTTTAATGTGGGTCGTGACGAGTCTCTCAAAGCATTTCATGACTATTGGGGTGAGGGCTACCGGAAGCCAAGATATAAGGCACCATTCACAAAATGCTCTGTTGGCTCTGAAGAAGACAAATTCTGTGTCGCAACGTCAGTGGCCTGCACCGTAATAAAAATTGCTAAAACTGTTGTTTATCTGGGAGTCTGAAGCACGGAGTTTTCCTCCTATAATTTTAGTATTGGCTGTTGTTCATGGCTGGGACTATGGGCAGGATATAGCATGCCATGCAGCTGGCCATTTGTCACCATTGTGTGTAATCTATGCAAACCTTAACAATTTACTCCATTTTTAGGAACAGTCACAATCGTTTAACAGCAACTGCAATGGACCAGGAGGTGGAGACATAGAGACAAAGATGGTTCCATCTAGCTGGAGACAGAGATGGTGGCAGGAGAGAGAGGGAGGAGAAAAAGCAGGCCGTACAGCACACACGTAAGTCAGCTACAATACCTCTTTTGCAATACCCTGTTTGTGTGATACTATCCCACACCAGGAATCTAGACGAAACTGTCAGCATGTGTATAGAAATTACAGCAAAGTACAAAACAATGATCTCTGATTCTTCCACTCTCATCTCAGCAGCACCACAACACAAATGTATCCCGTAATCCGTAATCTCTTGTTTATCACAGATAAGACTACACAAATACACACATTGTAACATGTATATGATATATAATGTTATCCACTAGCTCCATGGAGGGGGAGGGTTAGCAAAAACAACAAAAAAGGAACTGGACGTGCAGAGTTCCCCTTTAACATTAAGACAAACTCACATAAACATGATGTTTGATTGACATCAGGTAAAATGTGAAGTTTGTCGGAGTGTTTCATGGAGCTGCTTTACTCCAGCTGACTTTGCTTCTTGGAAATAATGGGTTTCAACCATAAAGAATGTTTATTAATACTGGAGTTTATTAATGCTGGGACTCCAGTTTCTCTTTTCCTCGTCATAGTACACAATATTTGCCTATTCTGAGCTGAATAACTATCAAAACGCAGCGAAAACCTGATTTTCCAGACTGGCATGCCTAACAGGGCACAAAAAAGGCAAAAGGTGTCCCGACAGGAAATAATGGGTTTCAACTATAATGCATGTGAGCACATCAAATCCTGATTGGCTAACACCACCTCACTCACTGCCTTTAAACCTGACACTATCCTCAAAGAGAATAAAAACTTGCACAAAAGATAAGTGACTTTGGTTGAAATCAGCTCCAAGGTACATAGCCACTTGCCCTTTAATTTTCTGTGTTCCTTTGTTGTTTTTCCACCACATTCTCCGCAAGCAACTTCTTTTGTCTATACGCTCAAGTGACTTTCTCTATTTCTTAAGCCAAGCAACGTCAGGTTATCCCACAGGAGCAAAAGTATCTGAATAATTATAACTTATTTTTGATAATCCTGCATTTTTATCCTGAAGATTTTTGACAGTTTTAGAGTCATCTGGCCAACACCAGCCAACGGTTATCCAGTTATCCAGAAAACATTATGTTAAACTATGTAAGAGTTTATTCTTCCTCAACCCGGGAGAGAGGCCCGATGATTACATGACCACCTGCAGAGAAACCTGCAAGAAACTAAGTTTGGCAAGACAGAAATTCTACGAGTAAACTCAACTAATGCTGAACCGCTGAGACACTGGCAGAATCCGTCACCATTATAACTGGAGACACGGTCTCCGGGAGAATCCATCTGGATCCTGCGTTTTCATGGTTACCACCGCAACCTACCACAACTCACAGTAGACCAGTCTTAACATTCTGCTCATGACAAGGGTTGCTGGTAAAATAAGTAAACTTTAATTTTCGCTATCGATAGACATCTAACCCTAACCCTAACCCTAATTCAGTACAAATAGATTATAGTTACAGACTAAAACTATTTTCTCATTTTACCTGCTGTTAGTTCACCATGCTAGTTTGATCATCCTTACATTTCTGTTTTATTTTATTTCACGTTTTCATTCTATATATTCACTTTAGTAATCAATAATTTGTAAATACACATGTAGACCCAGCAGTTTTTTGTGTTCCTTTGCAATGGTGAGCCGGATCCCTGAATCAAGAAATCATGATCTTAGATATCAGACTGAGTAAAATTTATGGTGTGGATATTAATGCAGAATATTGATATAGGCTAAAAACTACATTGAAAACTACAACTCCCAATGTCCAATGTGTCTTGTAGTGTCTTGTGTAGTTAAGTTTGAATAATTCATGTGACTTTGATTGGATTCCTGTGATGTGCTTACTTTGCCTAATAGAAGCTTCCAGAGGTTCAATGAAAAGTGCAAACAGAAGTGGGAATAATGGGTATATTTGTTGAGTGCCTCTTCGTAATGGAAACGGTTGTGATATGACTCTATGTCTCCACCTCCTGGTCCATTGCAGTTGCTGTGACATAAACACAGAGAAGAACAAACTGGAGTGACCATTACGGCTGCCTGCACAAGGATCTACATTTGGAACAATTTGCCGATTGACCTAATTATCCTGCATAATGAACCACACATGCCATTTTGGTCCCACGTGGGCTGACTTTGCAGTTATACATATAAGGAAACGCCCAAGGATTTCATTTACAGTACAAAAGTGCAAAAGTTTTAGGCATTTCAGATGTTTTTACTCTTATCCTTCACCAGTACCCTCAGGGACATGTCTGATCAGTCCCAGATTAATTCTGCAGCAGGAAAATTAGTCCAAACACACAGTCAGCATCATAAAGAACTATCCTCACGGACAAGAAGAACAAGGTGTTTGCAGTAGATGATCTGACCCCCACAGAGCCCTGATCTCAACATCAGAGTCAGTCTCAACATCAGAGATTATATGAAGACACAGAAGACACTGAAACTTTGCATGAAGTTAATTGATGAATAAAATAATGAAATTATTTCTGACAGCATCCTCACTCTACCTATAGTGCCTACAACTTTTGCACAGTACTTATATTTACTCATTTGATGTATTATCAAAAGTGACTTACAAGTGAGGTACAACACTAAAGCTTCAGTGCAGTAGGAGACCTTGAACTAAGTAATAAGTACTAAATCTGTTGAATAAGGCATAGTGCGAGGAGATCAGGTAAAGACATGCATAGTCAGTGTTAGTTCAGCATGAAAAGAAGCATAAGCCTGTATGACTGACTAGATGGGTGCAGAACCAGAAGTTGTTCTGTAGGCAGCGTTCATGACTTGAATTTGATTGCAGCCATGACCAGTGGAATGATGTGTTCTTTTGGGCTGACTAAAGACCAGGTCATGAGAACATGTCATGTGTAAGCACAGACATCACTGGCCAGGCGATATCTGAAGTACTACTCAACTATTTAAGTGGGCTATGTATCTCAGACTGTATCTCGGACTGAAAGGTAGAAGTGGTGGCCCCTTTTCTACCCCAAAACCCATTACACAGACCCACATGTATTACTGTATGCCTTGCATATATTCCAGCATCTCTCTATTATGGTCTGCATTCTGGTACTCTACCTTTTTATAAAAGTTAATCAAAGTACTCTACTGCATGAATTTCTCATTTTTGCTGTTCTCTCTTTTTTAAACTATCACAACAATAAACATAATGTGACAATGAACTTGTATCTTTACTTTCATTTTTAACTGTAGACATAATTTATGTCTATGTGTGACTGATGGTTGACCTAGTGTGTTGTATGTGAGTATCTTGGGTGGGATACTTTCTTAGGGAAGAAAGTATGGTTTCATTGTGTCTTTGTCACTCTCATCTGGATACTCCTATTCCTCACCGCCTTGCTCCACCTTTGCCAGCTGCTTGTGGTCAGAATTCCTTGGCCTTCAGCCTCTGCTGGCTTCTGACCTGGTCAGATGGTTCTGCTGGTTGTGTGATGAAATATGTCCAGTTACTTTTGTCATCAGAACTGCTGCCAGAGTTTCTCTCCTACTGTTTTGCCTGTCTTTTTCTTTTATTGTCTGTGTTTAGCTTTCTCTTTTTTGCTTTCTCTCCTGCTCCTCTTCTTCCATGGGCAGGAATTCACAGGGCAATAAAAGGTTCCTGAGTAGGACTCTGGCCTTTCCTGGACCTCTCTTGGGTCGTACTATGTAGACTATGCGGGTGTTTCCTCTCAATGTTGACATGGACTTGTTCCTCCAGTAAGCTGACTCCATGTCCTCTCCAGTCCTGAGTCCGCACCAATACCTACATCCTGGCTGCAGTTCTCCTCATAGTTACTGGTCATACTGCCTCTTTGCCTCTTTTTCTCTCGACTGCCTGAAGTGCTCTGGTCATCTGGTGTCAGGCCAAACATAGAGAGACATAGCCATAGAGTAGGTAGTAAGGGGCATATCCTGTCACCTTACTGCGTGTACAGTTATATGCACGTACGACTTTGGCTAAGGAGTGCTTCCAGTCATACTTGGCTTCCTCTGTCAGGTTTCTAAGCATGGACAGGAGGGTTCAATTGAATCTCTCAGCCTGGCCATTTCTAGCTGATGATGTGCACAAGCCTTGGATACCATACTACTCTTCCAGCTTATTAACAAGCTCTTAATATTATCTATTAATAAGCTCTTAACAGCTTATTCTCAAACACCTTACCTTGTTCATGATGCAACTTGGCAGGGGATGCAATTTGAGCACAAAGTTTCCAAAGATCTTTTCAGCTGCAGTTTTTGCTGATTTGTTGGTGCATGCGTATGCTTGTGAAAGCATGTGAAATGTTCAATGTGGAATTTAGTTTTGCTGTGGTCAAAACATAAGTTAAAGGTTTATTGTCAGTATATACCATGAATAAGGTTGCATAATACAGGTACTGCCTAAATCTTTCACAGATTGCCCACTTTGGTAATTCTTTTCTGCAGCCGTTAGTGATCTTGACCCATAAACAGTAACCACCAGCTTATCCTGTTGTCTTTGGTAGAGCACTGAACCAAGTCCCTCCTGAGAGGTATTGCAGTGCAACTCAAACAGCTTTTCAAAGTTCTATTAGCCTAGAAGGTGGTGGACACAGCAGGTATTCTATCAGGTGGCAGAGCACTTCGCGGCATTGTTCTGTCCAGGTGATTGACTGGCTTGAGGGTAGCTGGTCTGACCTCTTGCTTTTCCCCATGCTCCTACTTGCATTTGATCCTTGGATCTTACCACCTGAAGTCTTTTCCGTGAATAACAGACTGTATAGTGGCTTGGCAATGTGTTAGAAGTTTGGGATATATGGATAGTAGTATGATAGGAACTCTAGCATTTTTCTCAGGTCTTCCACAGTCTCAGGTTTGCGGTCTTTGAGTACTTGCACCGGTGCTACCTCTGCAGGATCCATGTAGTAGCCTTTGGACTACAATCCTTCACTTTAAACACCTCACATTTTTTTGCTGTCAGCTTTACTCCATGAGGTTGGTAGTGACAAAACACCTCTCTCAAATCATGCAGATGTTCCTCAATTGACTTCCTGTGGACCAGATTGTCATCCAAATACGGCTGAGGTGTTTCATCTCTACTATCTACTATCAAGAATAGTATCATGAAAGGAACTTACTCATCACCAGAGACTGAACTCTTACACACAGTGATATGGAGGCTGAGATATTCAGTATAAGATTTAATTCAATATTTATACATCTCTCATCTTGTAATAGTATTAGAATTTTTTTTCTTCTTTCATCTGATTAATTACTTTTAGTATCCTAAAGATTTGTGATTGATATGCTGATACGTAGTCTACGTTCACATTCTCTCATGCCAGTAATAGTTGCACTAAGTTTCATATACTGTCTTAATTATTTAATTGGTCATAATGGAGCACATGTGATTTGTGTGTGAGAACAAATTAAACAATTCAGAGTCTTATGGCAAAAGGAAGACGAATGAACCCTTATTGGCAGAGACTACCATTACCCACCTTCAAATATGACACAATTCCCAAGGGATATACCCCATATCTTTTAGCCATTTCGTTTTTTTGGGGCGAACTTCCTGTTTTAGAGCTAAGACAACAAATTGAGCAAGAAAATCAGAACTGCCTGAGGATATTTCATAAGTTTTATGAGTCTACAGCAACAACAACAAAGCTCATGACTTGCCCAGGGGTTGATGCCAGTGTAGGCGAGCGGAGTAGAATTTGGGTTTGCAAAATATTGAGGGATGGACATAAGGAACTAACTAAGGAACCAACAGCGCCACCTGAGGCCTTGCACCCCAGGATATAGTGAAGATTCAACTATTTCACTGTAAACTACGAGGACACAGGTTTGTGACTGAATAGGCAGAGACAGTAGTGAAAAGCAAACTTATTTTATTGTACAAAAAAAAACAAAAAACACTTCACTACTTAAGCCCAGACCTAAATACAGGGGGCTAAAAATCCAATACAGCACTCACTTAATTGCTAAAGCCACAGCAGTGGGCTGGGGCCTCCAGCGGGGGCAGCCTAGATGATATGTGTCTTGTCTCACTCACCTGGGTGCAGCACAGCAAAAATCACAGAAAACACACAATCATGTGTCCCACTGCCCCTACTTGCATGCAAAAGCTGTGGGGCCCTCACCACGGTGCACCCCCTTACTGCAGCACCTTATCCAGCCACACTGAAAGAAAATAAGAGACTTCCTACAACACAAAAAAAGAATTAACAAAATCCAACAGCATCCAACAAAATCCCACACAAAATCCACAACCCAATTGATGGACAAATTAATCAATAATCCTGACCCACATATACACAAACAAAGCAATCAAACAAAAATACTAAAAACAAATTAAACTAAGAAAGATAAACTAGAATTAACCCTAGCCAACTCAATCAAAACCAAAGGTAACACAACACAGCAAACAACAGCGGAACAGCAGCAGGTGAGCCTAAAGACAAAGACACAAAGTTAGTAGGGCCAGACTTTAAACTTAACAAGACCAAGTTTAATCTGATTTATTTATTTATTTTATTTTATTTTTATTACTAATTGTTGCATTTATTTCATGTTGATAGATAATAGTTAATAAATCTTTATTTGTCATTTTAGTCATTGCTTGTGTGTTTTGGAAGACGAGAACAAGAATCCCTTGAATCAGGAAGTCACATTTTCTGTCAGTTCCTCTCTATCGGCTGCCTAGTAGGGAACCTCCCTCTCTCTTTCTCTCTTTCTCTCTGCGTGCTTGATAACATAAGGGGTTCAGGTGTGCAGTTGCTAGGTTGCAGCTGCCCTCCATCCTCAATATACTAAATTACAAATTCCGAACTTCAGCTTCACTGTGCCGCCAGATCCTAGACTCAAAGAACTCAGTCAGTCTTGGTCCAGCTAAATGTTTTTGAACTTGTGTAAACCCTTTTAATTAATTGGATTCTCCTCTGCTTCCAGGGACTGCATGACTGCCTCTGACCCACTCTTATGCTTCACAAACCAATATCTGACCCTCCTTGAATTGTGAAGACCCGCTACCACCTGCCAAGGCACCAGCTCCCTCTATAACCAGACTCCACTTCACCTGCTGATTGTAGAGTTTTTGTATGGTCTGCTAAAGTTCTGACAGACCAAAAGCTCACAAATAAAGTGAAAAAACTGCATGAATTTAGGTGTGCAAAGATCTTTTTCTGTCGTTTCAGACTTTTTGATGCTGTCAGCGCCATAAGAATGAAAAATTAACCAGGTGGAGTGGTGGTCATAATCCAAATACCAGACTGCATTAGTATTATCAGTGTTAAAAGTGAAAAGTTGTACCCCCCAAATAAGTGCTTGCAGTAAATTCTGCATAGTGCAGGTATAGTTGGGTGTCTATTTTAGGTTACTAATGTGCTCCCTGGACAGTTCACAAGGGAGGAAAGCACCAAGGCTTTTTTCCATTTGGACTGCAGAGAAGTAGTTTTGGTGGTGTACAGTATTTTTGTGTTCATAGTTTCTACAACTGAGTGTGACATGGCAGCTTAATATAACATCACCCTCTTAAAATAATAAAGTCATTTTTTTACAAAAATGATTTTTTTTGCCTAAATCATCTCCTCATGATGCTGGCCACCTCTGGTAAAATTGTCTACATCCTCAGTTAAACAGATCGTGCCATTCTACCCCTTTAGTATAACTGCCTATGTCAAGAGTGTGACTTTTTTAGTTTTAATTTGCCTAAGTCATTTAATTCTTTCATGTTCCATGTTTGACTGACCTTGTTGTTTGTATGTCAATAGGCATCTGTTGTTATAACTGTTTTGATTAAAATTGTTAGTAAATATCATATATTCAACAAATGGTTCAGTTACCACGTGTTTCCTGAAAAATCTGAAAAAATGACTTAGGCAATTATTTTAAGAAGGCGTCGATAATATAGTGCATACGCAGTGCATAAAACACTTCCCTCTGGATAAATCCATCATTGTTTGATTTTCTTGTTGCTCTTGTTCTTGTTGCTCTTCACACTCTGAGAGTTTGACTGTATGTATCATGGGGCAGCTGTGGCTTAGAGGGTAGAGCAGTCCCTTACCAATCATAAGGTTGGTGGTTCGATTTCCGGCTCCTCCAGTCTGCATGCTGAAGTAAGTTGGGCAAGATACTGAACCCCAATTTGCCCCCGATGTGTCATCGGTGTCTGAATGTGTGTGTATATGGGTGAATGTGATCTGTAGTGTGAAGCACTTTGAGTGGTTGAAAAAGATTAGAAAAGCACTATATAAGTACAGACATTAGACTCTTGTGATAAACCACTGATAAGTGTTCTGTTGTTCATATGGCATAAAGACAGTTTACTTTTTTAAATTATTTTTTTATTTGATGGGAACAAAAGTTCTTGGGAAATCTAAAAACATTTTTCAATCAAACATGTTGATCGAACACTAAACACTATCTGAACCTGGCCAAGCCAGAAGTTTCAGGTGTTTTTGTTTTTGCACTACCCAGGTGCCTAGCTTGTTCCATCCAGCTGAATTTCTTTGGTGTGCATGTGCCAAATTGCTAAAGGCATCAACAGACACTCACTGAAAGAGCACAAAATGTTAATTTTACCACAAGACAGCTCATGACTCAGAGACAAACACACCCACAGGTAACTGTAAGAAAACACCACACCCTACCAGTCTGTTTTGCCTGACTTCTTTTATTACCAAGGTCAAAGAAAACAAAAACATATTTTAATTACACCATTCCACAGAACTTTTTTTCTATTGGTTCCCACTGGCAATGTATTATCTCTCCCTTAACAGCTTCAATCTAAATTTAATGGAAATCCATCTGAATCCAAACCAAAATACATGTGACATATGATCACAGAAAAACAAGTCCATGCAGGTTAGGAGAAATGAGACTTTCATCTGGGACATTTACACAAATACACTGTACAATTTAATCAGAATGATGGTCATCACAATCAGGGATGGGGATCATTAATTTTTAATGATATTGATACAATTTTAGAGACTGCCTATTGATTTGGCTCTTTATCAATACCACTAGCGACTACTACTACTACTACTTACCATACTGATATTTACATACCAAACATTTGAGCGCTTTGTATGTTCAGCCATTGTAGACAAGCAATGAGCAACCAAATGAGAAATGAAGTGAGAACGAGGATGTGATAGCTGCAAGAAATGAATTCAAAAGGCCTATTTATGCGCCAGTTACTTGATTTAAATTCCATTACTTTCTCACCCCTGAAAACATTATGCCATAGGACCTGTTAGTTTCAAGCTCAGAAACTTATGGATTTTTGTGTTTTGAGAAATTTGGGCCTGTACAGAGCCAGGTCTTGATCCCCATCCCTAGTCACACTGAACGATGGCTGGTACCTGATTTACTCTCTGGTCATAAAATGTTTGTGTAGAGTGGTAGACCACCTGTCCTTGTGCTACAGGACCAGACTTAGAGAGGGCTACAGGTGACACAAACCAGAGGAATAGAACATGATGCAGAGCACACACACCCCAAACTATAAAAATACTGACTGCTAATGACTTTGTTTTGGCAACTCTTGTTGTCTGCAGAGAAATTGGAACTGGAGAGGGAGTGACACAAACAGAACATTGTTCATGAAGACTGAAATTAGAATTACTCATAGTCTTCTCTGGGTGTAACTTGAACATCCACAGCACAGTGCCCTTTCTACTCTCACAATGTTGGGAAAAAGATTCACTGAGTATCAGATGTAATGGAGGCTTGCAGAGACATGAACAAGGCAAGATGTGAAATGTTCAAATTTGCCAAATCCTTAGATGACCTGTTAGGTATTGTGACAAATCCAGAACTGTGTTTACATGTTGTATCCTGTGTAGGTCTGTTGACACATAAGTGAGACACTGGGTTGATGTATTGCTGATGATGCAGGGTTACAGTTAACACCTGTTGGTACTTATATATAATTTATGCTTTCAAAATCTCAGTGTGAACACAAACCAGACCAGAGCTAATGTTATTCCTTGATCCAGACCAAATGAACCACACTAGAGGTCCCACACCTATAGTCTGGAACACCTGACAGATTTCAGTCTTTTGAGCAGATGGAGTTTTATGACAGCCTTTGATTTTCAGGATATAACTCCACCAACAAAGGGGGTGGAGCTCTAATCTCCTGCTCTCCTCTCTGATCCTGTACCACAGGGACACGTGGTCTATCACTTTACCTTAACACTTTGTGACTAGATTTATAGGGGGGCTCCAGGTTTAAGTTATCCTCCCTGTCATTGGCTATGTCTGTAATGACTAACTATTCATTATATAGAACACTAGTGTCTGGAGTGTGACTCACCATACAGTGCCCTCAAAAGTACCCTCATGAGAACAGATGAAAAGCTGGCATGCACACTATTTCTGCAGACAATCTCACATTGTCATATGTGACACATTGAATACAGATACTCTTGGCTTGACTAGGCCATATATCCTCTCTGTATCTGCACAGGCTAAACTACCGTGGCTTGGCCCATATTACAATACACTATTGAGAGTCCATATACAGGGACTGGTGACAATTAAGTGAATGACAGACACAATATTTTTTTCTTGACTTTGCCAAACCACACTGATCATCAACTTTAAAAAAGAAAAGAAAACTCAAAAATAACATGTAGTCACTCTATAAATGAATACTGTATGAGCTTAGTAGGCCAGTAACATCTGGATTCATTAAACACAGGTGGAACTCATCCATGACAACCACCTAAATTAGGTGGACCAGGCCTTAGATATACACCACAACATACATAAATTAATGGAACACCTAAATACAATGGTAATATCACCATATTATACATTACACTTTTAATAAGTCAAAAACTAAAGGTGTAGCCCAGCAAATATCCTCACATCTAACTGGGTATAAGACAAAAAAAAGGAAACTAAACCTGTTTTTCTTTTCCGTCGTCTTCCTTTATTAGACATTTTTTCAGTACCTATTCAGTGTACTGCACAGTCAAACTAGAGACCATCTTGCGATGGGATCACACCAGCTGCAATGCCAGTAAATGTTGATTTTGAGACCCATGAGTATTCATGGTTGGACCACACCAACTCGGCCTTTATCTCAGCTACATACCTGGAAAGTTTCCTGACTGTATCTAACATGATGGTGATGATCTGTTCACAGACAGACAGACATATAAACACCTGCCAAATTACTCACAACCGTCTGTATGGTAGTTTCCACTACAGTAGGTGAACAGGACCACATTTTGTCAAGATTACACACACACACACACACACACACAAACACAAACACACACACACGACACAGACAATACCAGCACTGCTGTTGGGGTTGGTACTTGTAGCAATAGCCCGGCCCCCTTGTGCTCCTCCTCCTTCATAAGCCTCCTCCTCACCTCCATCAGCTTACAATCAGTGAGGATCTCTCATCTGGACTCTACTGGATCTCTTGGTATTTTTTATTAGGATTTTTCTCCGGTCATGTCTTGGGTTTCTTTTCCCGTGTGTGTCCTGTTTGTGGTGAGTACTAATGTGGTTTCCTGTCTCCTCTACCTGCGGTGTTCTTCCTCTGTTACAGTCTGAACTGTCTTTTTACAGTCATGTTTAGATTGTGTTGTCTGCTAGTCTATTAAGTTTGAAGAGGGTTGTGAAGTATAGACAAGTCATTTTGTTTTATAATCATGTTGATGTTTCTAAATGAACATATTAGCTCAGAGGTTAAGTATTTAATGACTTTTTATCCAGTTACCTGTAGGTGAACTGGCTTTTCAGCCATATTAGGCAAGAATCTGTGACTTTTCTGAAACTCTTTGCCTTACACCAGTTGGTAAATCATTACTTCTCTTCTGTAGTAATGTCAGACAGATTAAAAAACCTGTCCAGATAATACTCTCCTGATAAAACACTAAGTTTATGTGTGTTTACCCCTTGCGCAACAGGCTAATTATCTTGTTATGTTGATCCTGACAAATACCTGGCTACCTGTCTACCTGTACTCTCCGACAGAGACATGGAATCATTTATCATACCCACACTTTTATAATGTCCCATGTTAGTTGTCTATGGATAGACTTGGAATAATTTTTAATCAGTTTATTAAAAGTCAAGGTCTATAACCGACTAGTGAATATGATTTTTAAAGAATGATCATACCATATAATATCAGTCTGATATTGTACACTCTGACATGAATTAACCCTATACTTTGTATCTTTGCTTAGGACTGTTTGACATAATGCAGCTATCATAGCAATAATTATGTGGTTAGTGTTTATGGATTGTCAAGGTGCATGTCAAGCATTAAGACTTGCGTGGGGCTTAGACCAGCCTAAACATCTTTCTGAACTAAACCACCTCTAATTTCACTGACTAATCACAACCACATAGGTTTTTTTTGTTTTGTTTTGGTTTTTTTCTATCTACTTCCCTCTGCTAGGTAGATAAAGATATTTTCCCACATCAAACGTGAAAACAAATAGTTCCTGTCATTAGTGTTGATTTAGCACATTATTTGTACTCAGCAGGTTTTCATACATGTGACGGTGAGTCATACTCAGTTCTTCATTTTCAGTAAAAGATGGCCACTCCTTTCTCTTCTTCTCTTCATACCTCCTTTGTTATCCTGACATGATCTTGTATTGAGTGAATAGTTAGGGTGTGGCAGCCTCTCCCTTGTGAACACAAGCAGCTACACACTTTAATACACAGGTCCTAACAGTATCTGAATTCATGCTAAATATGAGCATTCCAGTGGGAAAAACATTCACATCAGCATGACCGAGCTGTCATTCTGAGTTACAGTTAGAATGAGTTTCAGACAGCTATGATACCACTTTTTCCTCTTCTTTGATTGTATAATTGATTGCTTATGAGCAGTACAAACAGCAGAATAGGAGGGCTGCTACATGGCAATAATGAGGACTGAGGACAAAGACAGCTCATTGTTTGATAAAAGGGCCTTTTCCAACATGTAGAAACCTGGTTTATTTTGGTTGTCTGATGTTGATATGTTGAGTTGGATTTTTAATGTGAAAACTTTTGCTTGCTTTGGCGAGGTTTATAGAAGATGCTTGGCAGCTGAGACAAATGATTCTGTATTCAGTGTAACAGTTGAACTTGTGGAAGTGCCCATTTTGATTTGTTATGTAGCCATCAAGGTTATTATTAAGTGTCTTGCAAGTCCATATAGGCTAGACACAAGAACAGTGCACGACACTCAGATAAACAATCAACGCAATCGATCAATCATGTAGAATGCTATCACTGACTCGCCAAGCTGGCTCTAGCAGCAGCTCTTGTCAGAGTATTTGCTGGCCATCATGGTGTGGTTATTCTTGTATTCTTTCACCATGTAGAAACAGATGCAGTCAGTAGTGAACAACAGGTCAGTCCCACCCTCTCCCAGACTGGCAAGTCACAGACTCCACCCTGCACAAGCAGCTCGAGGTGAGATTTGCAGCAGGAGGTGAATGCATCTCCGCTCGTCTTTATTTCCATGACTGTCAGGACATATAAAAACTGTTTTTAGCTGGTATCTCGCTGACTATCCCATGTTTGTTTTGTTAGACCCTCACAGTTTTTATTCTTTGGTGTACATGGAACTTTATTGCAGAAAGTCATTTTCAGCACAGCTCCACCAACTTCAAACTGGGCAGAGCTCTAATCAGCCAGAATAACTCAAAACACCTGTGTGGGTTGAGAATATTTGCTGTTTTATTGATATTGTAGGTAATGAGGGTCTTTAATAAGTAGCTCTCCGAGTTCTGATCAGAATGGCACTATGTCTTTTGTGGTTGTATTTTTGTAGGGGATAACTCCTCCATATGTCATTCTGCCTGGCTCCTGCACTCAAGAGCTCACTGGTGAACAAGAGGGCATGGGATTTGTCTGTGGGGCCCTTTTATGCAGTGAAACTCTTGTAGCAGCAGCAGCAATAGTCCTTTACATCCCACCTATGTTGAACTCCCAGCAGAGTATCTTGATAACCTAGAAGTTGTTCACTGGAGCACTGTCTGCCATCGGGATCACCATGTGCCACACTGACCCACAATACAATATCAGGCATCACCAGGTTTACTGAAGAACTTGTGTTCTGTCCAGGCAGGACCAGCATCACAAATCGTTGCAGCTAATATTCTGTGCAGAGTGCAACACAGCTGTGCTGCTTCCCTGCTGAGAAAAAGCCCCAGGGGAAAAGAAAATTAAAGAAGAGCTCACAAAAGTGTTTCATTTATTTCTCCTAGACAATTGGGGGTCTGTGTGAAACCAAAATGAGACTATGGCTTATTTCTCCTGTCTCTCAGTTTTTTCTCCACAGCAGAGAGACATCTCAAATTTGCCTCCTTTTAAGTTTCAAATGTGATCTCATCACACTCTAAAATGATTAACAGAGTTCCACAACTTTTGTGCCTTTTCTTGATCTCAGGTCGAGTTATGAGAGCTCTCTCTCTCTGTCTGAACTGAATTTATTATTCATTTCAAGCTGAGCTCAGACAGAACAAGCTTGGGAAACAAAAGTGTGATTCTCACTTCAGCCTTGCTTTATTGTTTGTCTGTTTGTTTCTCATACTTTTCTCCTAAAATTAACTAGGAGAAATGGGTGAGAGAGGACAAATAGCAAGACAGGAGTCGTACTTGAGACTTAAGGGAGATAACTTGATAAGGTCCTTTGGAAACAAAAATAAGTAATACTAGAACAGGTGACTGAGGCCTCAGAGGTGTTGAGGGTACTGTCATAACTATATGCGTATGAGTGCATGGCGGTGCAGTGGTTAGCACTGTCTTCTCACAGCAAGAAAGTTCTGGGTTCGAGCCCCAGTTTGCCCAGGGTGGAGTGGCGTTTGCATGTTCTCCCTGTGTCTGTGTTGGTTGTCTCCGTGTACTCTGGCATCCTCTCACGGTCCAAAGATATGCAGGTTAGGTTAAGGAGAAAAGTAAAACGAAACAAACAGACAAAACAAAAACTAAAATGAGGCATCACACTAGTAGCAGTCTGCACTGTCTGGGATAGTTAATCCACCCAGCCAGGTTCATCCACATTCAGTTCAGTCTCATCTGTAGCTGTCACCAGTGGTGATTTGTCATATTCTCCCTCCAGGGGACAAAGACACAGTATTTCCCTTTTCCATTGCTAGCTCCAAAGCCTCCTGGAGCACCTGTTAACAGTGTCTGGAGGATACGGTGAGTATAGAGGTGATAAACCAGTTCTTCAGTATCATCAGTGAGCTCCCAGAGCAGTTGCCCAGGCTGTAACCGTTGTTGTACAGTTCAGAGTAAAGAGGGTTATGGCTTATGCGTTATTCACATAGGTGTAAACAGAACCAGAAGCTGGTGACGATCAATATAATGCCTGAATTCTGCTGTTAATTGAAGCTGCCATTGCTGCTCTGCTGACGTGCTTTTATGTAGACACAGTGTTAAACTAACTGACTAATGTCACATTGTAACATTCACGTCAAATATATGAGCTGCTGAGTGGGAAAAAACATTTACCCAAGCTTCCAACTTGCAATTCAAACTTGGAGAGATCAGGAATTTCTGAAAGTCACTCTCACTTGGTGAAAACAGCTACATACATGTCAGCATACTCCTGCTAGAATGACTGGCAGTCACATTCAAATGAAATGTTTAGTATGTTAGTCAACCTCATATTTACGAACAGCCAAGTGAGAGAGTACATTCATCTCATTTTATGGGAGCTATACTGTTCTTGTATCTGGATTCACTTGATATCAAAATGCTTTAAGTATGCAACACAACAAAAGAGGCTAATTTAGGTTGTTTGTTTGCTGTGACTGCAATCTGTTCACCGTATTCTGCCGACATTGCATAACTGCAGCATAAGTACCATTCCCCGAATTAACAAGAAAAATGAAAACAGCCTCTAACTTTCTGCCCATTGCAGCTATCTCACACAAATCACTGTCCCTGATAGCTGACATGACTGACAGGCTTCACAGCATCTAAGCTGATAACATCTTTACTGCAACCTGCAAACAGGCCTTAAACTGCTCTTTAACTGAACTGACATCTCTGAACACAGTGGCACAGCAACTCTTAATATGTCACCAACTCTTTTACAACAGTTCTATGACTTTTATAACTATGACTTTTGGTGTCATGCTACGCACCATCTCTGACAGAGTGTTTGATATGATTCATTTCATCTGAGGCAGTGAGCATGCAGAACTTGTTTTCGTAAAATTGGCAAATCATTCACTGATATTAAAATAAAAATTAAATTAAACATATATCTCTTTTTTTGCCTTTATTGGAAAGGACAGTGGAGATGAGAAAGGAAACAGGGAGAGAGAGAGTGGGGGAATGACACGCAGTAAAGATCCGGCCAGACGAGGAGTCGAATCCAGGGACCAGCTACTCAGGGCACTTAAGCCCATCTAGTACACGCTCCAACCATTCGGCTATGGGGGCACTAATATCTAAACAGATATCTCTTTAAATAGAATGAGCAGGGGAAGGATGAACAACATAAAAATTAAGAATTTTCTTTTGAAAAGGAAAAATATCACATACTAACTTGCAAGACAGCTGTGAGAATATAACTGAATTGCAGTGAGAATAATTATTTGTTTTCTATTTTGTGATTTTATTCTTGATACATGGTATCCAGGTTGTGTTGTGAACATGTAGGTGTCAATTGTTCAAGCCTTGGTTCCCCTGGGGCTTTTCTGTGTGGAGTTTGCATGTTCTCCCTCCACCTGCGTGGGTTCTCCCTGGGTGCTCTGGCTTCCTCCCACAAACCAAAGACATACAAGTTAATTGGTCACCCTAAATTGCCCATAGGTGTGAATGTGAGTGTGAATGGTTTTTTGTCTATATGTGTTGGCCCTGTGATGGACTGGTGATCCAGCCGCCCCGCAACACTTAATAGATAATGAATGAATGAACCTCCTACTCCTGTTATTACTCTGTTAGCACAGAAATGGACTAAAATAACAACATAGTCACCAGGAGCACATTTGTACAACATGGGCTTATGTACAAAGATGTGCACTAGTTTGGCCACCAAACCTGCTCATGCTGACCAGTCAGATTTAGAGGTTTTGGGGCTGACATGGATAGTCCCAAACACTGGGGACACTGGATTTCCTGGCTTTGTAAACTGTGAATCTATTTAACAGTGACTGAGTTGGAAGGCTGACTGAATATGAATATTTAAAGACACTGGACAATATTCCAAGGTTTCTCCCAAGATGTACATTTTTTACTTCCATTTTGGTACATTTTGGTAACTGTATTCAATGCTGGGATTTATTTGTATGCCAATGCATAACAATAAGAGGCTGACTTTACTTGACAGATCAATCAATGCTCCACACATGTAAAAGTTGGCTGTGAAGTAATTCCCTGTGTTGTACTCCAGCTCCAGGCTATCACTGTGGTGAGGACCCACTCTGGAGACAATCTGGTTAGAAAGAGAAGAACATGGATTCCCCCACCAAAAAATCTGACGGAAAATGAAGACTACTCTCAAATAAATGTTGCCAAGGTGAGTTACTGATCTCTGTCTCCAGCTCTCTCCACTAACCTTGACTTACTGCAGAATCAGAAGCCAACAGCTGATAACTATAAAAGAAATGTTAGTATGTTATAATCTCTTTTGTGGGGTTCCCCAGGAATCAATTTTTGGTCCCTTGTTGTTCATGATATACATGCTACCCCTGGAGCAAATCATGGGCAGTCATGATGTCGATTGCTATGAGATGACGCCCAACTGTATGTCCAGGTAAAGCCAGGCACTGACAAGTGATAGTAATAATGAAACTTAGCTGTGGATTTAGTGACAGTGGTGAGAACGCAGACTGCAACCTACTGAATACCTGTTCCCTCAGTCCTCCCTTTCCAAGTGAGTTGGGGAATCTAGGCTGGCTGTCAGGTAAAAAAAAAATGTTGTCTACCAAAACAATTAGCCTGTCAAGTGAAGAGGTTCGTCTATATAGCTATATTGAGACAGTATATATACCAGTCTGTAAAACTATATGTTAGAGCTGACATGTACTCTCTCCTGTCTTCCTCTTCATCTTGTGCATCTTCTGCATAAACGCTACCACATCAACATAAAAACGTGAAAGGCATTGTTATGGGAATCTTCTGTTGAATAAAGCACAGAGTCAGCGGTTGTCTCTCTGTAAGTTTAATTCATACGTTTGCAAACGGACCCACTGCACTCCTCAAGCATGAGATGCACAATGAGTGCAGAGTACAATAGATTAGAGATTAAATGCAATTCAGACAAGGTTATGTGCGGAGATGAAGAGAAAAACATCACAACAGTGTAGCCCTGAGAGAAAGGAGTTAACACCCTCAGGAGATTACACAGCTATGCAGCCTCGCATCAGCTCCTGTCCTTGATGGGCCTAGGAGCCCTGCCAGTTTAGAGTGAGGCCCCCATGATCTGATTGTTTTGTCACAGATCTGGGGTCTCCACTATCTGTCCACTTTTGCTGACATGTAGAACAGGCTGGAAAAGTACTGAGCATATGATATTTCAAAAGGCACAATTGAAGTACAACACAGGTGATGAAGATTATCAATAAATCACAATTATCATGAATCATAAGAGAATTCCCAATACAGCATTCAGTTTGTCTGTTCTGGGCTACTGTAGAAACATTGCTTCACATCCCTATGTGGATATAAATGGCTCATTCTAAGTGAACAAAAAGACAACTACTATTAGTTTTAGGAGGTTATACACTAACGAAGACATAGCCATGTCCAGTACTGTGCAAAAGTTTTAGGCACTAAAGGTAAAGTGAGGATGCTGTCAAAATAGTATCAGTATTCCCTATCACCCCCCTCCCCACTTTTGCATAGTACTGTATATTATATTCCGTTTCTGCCAATAGATCATAGAATGTTACACACTGATCCTTTAAGACTCCTTGTTTTATTCTATCCTGTTATATTTTATGTTTGGATCTTATTTACTTGCACTATCTGTTTTTATAGTAAAGCAATTTGTAACTTTGTTTTGGAAAGGCACTGTATACAGTGCATTTGAAAAGTATTCAGACCCCTTCAATTTTTTGCACATTTTATGTTGCAACCTTATCCTAAAGTTTATTTTTAGAAAATCATCGATCCTCATCAATCTACACTTAATGCCACATAATCACAAAGATTTTTTGTTTTTTTGTTTTTTTTTTAGCAAATTTACTAAAAAGGAAGAACTCAAATATCATATTGACATAGGTTTTCGGACCCTTTACTATGGCACATGAAATCCAGCTCAGGTTCCTCACATTTCTCTGGATCATTTTTGCGATGTTTCTACACCTTGACTGGAGTCCACCTGTGGTAAATTCAGCTGACATGACTTGGAAAGGCATACACCTGTCTGTCTAAGCTCTCACAGCTGACAATGATGTCGTAGGAAAAATCAAGCCATGAAGAAGGAGGAACTGTCTGCAGAGCTCAGAGACAGGATTGCGTCGAGGTACAGATCTGGAAAAGGGTACACAAAACTTTCTGCTGCACTGAAAAGAGAGAGAGAGAGAAAGAGAGAGAGAGAGAGAGAGAGACTAAGAGCCATCAGCAGTGTCCAGACAAAAGCCTCTCCTCAGTGAAATCACAGGATGTCTGGGAGCGCAGCCAGAGTTACCATCAGGTTCTTGGTCCCCTCTTATATCAAGCCCTTCACCCAGGATTACTAAATTTGGCCAGACAGCCAGCCCTAGGAACAGTCCTGGTTGTCCCAAACTCAGTCTATATAAGAATTATGGAAGTCACTGTGCCCTTGGGAACCTTCAATGCAGCAGATTTTGTAACCTTCTGCAGACAGTTCCTTCTTCCTCATGACTTGGTTTTTGTTCTGATATACACTGTTAGCTGTGAGACCTTATATAGACAGGTGTGTGTCATTCCAAATCATGTCCAATTAGTTGATCTTGCCACAGGTGAAACATCTCAAAGATTATGCAGAGAAATAGGAGGAATATGAGCTACATTTCATGTGCCATAGTAAAGGGTCTGAAAACTTATGTCAGTGTGATGTTTCTGTTTTTCCTGTTTTAAATAAATTTGCAAAAAATCCTGCCATTCTGTTTTGGCTTTGCTGCTATGGGGTACTGAATGCAGATTGATGAAGGAAAAAAATATTTTAGCATAAGGCTGCAATATAAAATGTGAAAAAGTGAAGAGGTCTGAATACTTTATGGATGCACTGTAAAGTTAATATAGTTATTATTATTATTATTATTATTATTATTATTATTACCTTCCAGCTCACAGGGAGAAAATATGTGGTTCCCCTCAGGTGCTCCACTGTCAGTCAAAGTAGAATATTTCAGGTTAGGCATACATTCAAAGAAATGTTATCAATTGTACCACCTTTGTGGTATATCATCTTATTTGCAAAACTATTATCGGATAGGTTACACAAAATGATGCCTGAAGTATCAAGTCTCAACACAAATATGCAATAAAAATGAAAAGGTTCAAAGGTTTAAAATGGGTTAAAGCATCTAGAGCATATATCATACCTTTTTTGTGACATATTTATTTCAGTGCAGAAAAAATGTAGTGTGTTTTTTTATTTGTGTCAATTACTATGTTAACAAACATTATTGTTTTTTGGAATTTTCAGCTTTTATTTTCATGAACAATATATATAACCGATTAAAAACTCTTTATTGAAACTCCTCATATTCATGCTTAAATTTGCTCTCAAGTACATGTTTGAATTTCAAGGATGCCACATCTTCACCCACTGATCACATCACTGTTGTTCTGGGTTGAGCTTATAGGCCTAAAAGCTGTTTTAAAAATAAATTTAAAAAAAGATAAAATACTCGTATGTGCATGCACTGGCCAACTGTTATCAGTGTTATCCAACGACTAGCACTACTATCTAGTTAGTGTGCATGCATCAAGTCGCGTGTAGCCTTTTGCAGTCGGCCCTTCACTTTCTTAACCTTCTATCAAAATTTTTCTACTTTTGTATTTTATTTTCCTATTTAAATATACTTGTTTGGAGTTATAGCCCTTTCTTCGCCGTGGGACTGCTCTTTTCTGCATTTACAGCGCAACTACTCCACGCCGAATCAACAATTACCCGCAAGGATTAATAATGGATTCTGACTCTGATTATTTATTCTGTTTTCGAGTTTTAGAAAATGTGCAGCACAACGTTCTCCTCTTAACACAGCACAACATGTATGTTACTAACAGCTCAAGTCTTTAATAAATCATGACCATTACCAGCCACCAGATGGGGCCACTGGAACATTTTCAGTTTCTGCAACAAAGAGGGGACAGATAAGCATGATCTGCAGGGTGGAGACCTTCAAAGTGGATCAGACAGTAAAATATTTGAGGGACAGCACTGTACAAGTACAAGTGATAGTTTGCAGTTTGTTTTTGGTCTTTCACTTTTCGGAGCATAAATTGTTTTCAAACTTTCCTTCTTTCCTTCTGGTGCACTGAAATGAATGAGACTGTGCTTAGCTGAATCATTTCTTCTCTGTGTTTCAGATTCATTCAGATTTTGATGATGGCACAGGGAACATTCAGTACTCCCTGGAAGGTGTTGGTGCCAACCAGTATCCCTTCCATGTGTTTGTAGTGGACCCTAAAACTGGACAAATTCGTGTGACCAAAGTCCTTGACAGGGAGTTCATTGATACATACAATGTGAGTGATCAAATATTCTGCTTTGCTGCACTTTATGACTTTGATGTCACATTTCCTATTTTAGATTCAGTAATTGCTGCTTTTCATATTTACCGTTGAGATAATTAGCAACCATTTGCGACTCATCAGTGTCACAGACTATTTATGTTTGTGAATATACCATACTGTCAGAGAATATGGAAGAGTTGATCTGTTTATCTTGTACTGTTTCAGCTGTCTGGTGTTGCTACATTCTCTGATGGCAGGGAAGCTGAGAGAAAGATTTACATAAGATTTAGAGTTGTAGATGAGAATGACAACTCTCCAGTGTTTGGAGTCATGAAACCTGGGAGGGTGGATGAGCTCAGTCCTGCAGGTCAGTGTTTATTTTTCAGTGTACTGTTCTCACATTTAAATCTGATAACTTGCTTGTGGTTTTCTTTTTCTCTACCTTTGTTGGAACATTGCTGTGTTTCTTTGTGTATCACTTCTACCTGTTGATCTGTGGGATGCCATGCAACTACCAGCAAGAATATGTAGTGTGGCACCCACAAACTTGTTTGTCTTCATGCTCATGTGTGGAACCCACACACACAGGGAAGTGCATGTATACAGGAAGTGCAATTCAATGCCACTGGTTTCACACTATTCAGTCCCAGACACATCAAGGAATTGAACATTTATAGCAAATTTGGCGAAAAAGGCTTTGCTGTTTAGAGAGAGAGCTAATCCTCTTTAATAAAAACATACCTAAACAATACAAGGAACACAGCACATAAGCACATTATGTCTGCACTCTACATAGGATTAATTTAACTGGGTGTGGTTAGCTAAACACCCGTGAATGAGCCAGTGGTTATAAATCACATATCATCATCACTGAGCCAACAAAGGCTGACAGATGGCAATTAAGTACGGATGTAGACAACACATAGTTTCAAAAATATTAAGAAAATCAGCTTGTAAAAGTTTTAAAAGAAAACAAATGAGTTCATTTTGTTTGTTAGGCCTGAAAGACACACATCATTTGTGTTGGTGAGTAACACTGAATGAAAACATAACTTAATGTGCAATAACTGGTTTAATTCTGGTTTTACAGGGACTTCAGTTATAAAAATCACTGCAACTGATGCTGATGAACCAGGGAATAAGAACTCTCAGATCGCCTACTCCATTGTGGATCAGAATCCATCTGATGACATGTTCTACATGACCAATGATGGGACCATCTACGTCAAAAAGCCTTTCCTGGACAGGGAGGTAAAGTAGGAACTTCAGCAACAGTCTTTTATTTTAAAGAATCATGGTGGTTTCATTTTCTACTTATTTGTAATTTCAGAAAGTAGATCAATACATCCTGACAGTAAAAGGTCAAGACCTAAATGGTGAACCAGGAGGAAACAGTGCAACCACCACTGTCACCATTAATGTCCGAGATGTGAATGACAACCTCCCCACTCTGGAGAAAGAGGAGGTAGTTTTCTTTTCACACTTATATCAAAATGTTATACTGTGCACACTGGTTTCCTGGAGGACTTTTTTCCTTTTGATGAGGAAAAGAAAATAATATGTGTGACTGTCGCACGGGAGAGGTAAGATACAACCAGTTACCCCTTGAGCTAAGTTCATCCCAGACTAGTCTCAGAATACAAACACAGGTGTAAAGGATAGGTCGGGAAGTGGCTCCAGTTCAAATGTACAAAACGTCTTCCTTATATGGAAGGTGATCCCAATGAAGAAAAGAGGAAGTGACAGCAACAGTGGTTATACAGGACATTTTTTTTATAAAATAACCATTAATAATAATGATAATAATAACCATGCTACATATGGAAATTTCACAAATGACACATTGAAGTCAAAGAAATGGTAACTAACACATGCTCCTGAAATGATCCCTGTTACTTTGATCTCATCATGTATTTTCCTTGCAGTATGAAGGCAGTATTGAGGAGAATACAGAGGGTGTGGAGGTGATGAGAATCAAAGCAGAGGACCTGGACCTGGAGGGAACAGACAACTGGGAAGCTGTATTTGATATTGTCAAAGGCAATGAGGCCGGGTACTTCAGCATTACAACAGACCCCAAAACCAATGAGGGCATCCTAATGCTTGACAAGGTACTGCACTTTTAATTTGGAGGACTATATGTGTTGTGGTAATTGTGGTACATGCAGTGATCATGCTCCATATGCAAAGAATCAAAGAAATGAATCTGAAAGGAGTAATTGTAGCATGACATGAAAAAAGAGGTCATCACCTAGCCATATTTAAGAGCAAATAATTGTATGATATCCCAGGAGGTTCCCTTCTTGTCATTCTATATGATCCATCCATCAATCCATCTGGGGTCAGGGTAGCAGCAGGCAGAGCAAGCAAGGTACAACTCATTCACTTGAGGTAGTGATTCACTCTCAGTCTAATGGGTATGTACGTACTGACCCTTACCTCCAGCCTTGAAACTGGTGGGCTCACAGAGCAGTGGCTCTGTGTCATTAATTTTGAATGACACTGATCAAGCCACAATGGATGGAGCACCAGCCACCAGAGGCTTGAGCCTGGTACCATATTTCAGGTGAGGTAGCTTTGTCAAGGATCAGGATTTTGGAAATGCTTTTGGTCCCTCACCTGGGGCTTACCTTGAGAGACGTTACCAGGAGCTATTGCCCTTGACAAACTAGCTCCTTAGGAACATCAGTGTACATGAACTTTTCCACCACATATAGGTGGCGATTCTCTAAGGGGGTAGTGTTGCTTGGGGATTTAGTCAAGGCAAGGCAATTAATTGATTTATTTATTGACAAAACTTAAGCCTAATCTATTAATCAACAGTACATTTTATGTGCAGAACAAGTAAAAGTGACTCATCCATACAACATTACCTCAACATGGATGTATACTAAATATTTTGTGAGCCTGTATTGACAAATATACACAAACAGCAAAACTGTCAATAATTATGTGTGTTCTTTTTGTTTGTGTGTGCTATAACAAAGGCTGTGGATTATGAGGACGTAAAGGACCTTGAACTAGGACTAGCTGTGAGAAACAAGGCTCCACCACTGGATGGATCGGGGGCAGGTGGAGCAAGTGGAGCAGGTGCAGGTGGTGGAGCAGGTGGGGCAGGTGCAGGTAGTGGAGCAGGAGGGGCAGGTGGAGCAGGTGGTGCAGGAGGGACAGGGGGAGCAAGTGGATCAACTGGTGCATCTGGTGCAACTGGTGCATCTGGAGGATCATCATGGCAAAGTGGGACCACATTTAAAACCTATCCGATCAAAATCAATGTGAAGAACCAGCCTGAGGGGCCACGTTTTGACCCCAAAGTCAAAGCTATTCCCATCTCAGAAGGAGACCACTCAGTCAACATTAAAGATGTTATTGGTCACTACCCCGCAATAGATGGAGACACTGGGAAACCAGCTGAAAATGTCAGGTCAGTGCATACACAGAATCTTACACAAGAAAGCCGTTACTGTTAAAACTGCAATGTAAGCTTCATTTTCAACACTCAGTTACTGACAGTGTGTTTCTTCTGTAGGTATGCTAAGGGCTCAGACCCTGACAACTGGCTAACCATTGACCCAAAGACAGCTGACATCAGACTCAACAAGATACCTGACAGAGAATCTCCATTCCTGGTCAATGGGACATACATGGCTAAAGTGCTCTGCATTTCAGAAGGTACGGTACATATCTGTTCTAGCTCCAGATGTTGTACATGTAAGACTAGTGTCCAAGGTGGGAAGTATAATCCCCTGTGGGGTATTAGTAGACTTCACCTGAGTTTGTACTGCCTAAGGTAAAGATATATCAAACTAAGATCTGTGCTCACATTGAGGCTGTGACTTCACCACCTGAACATACAGAGGCAAGAAGAGAATGAAGAGAAAGTGAGGGAATTAAGAAAAAAAAAATAACTGGAGTTCCTAAAAGTACTAGCCATGTGAGATCTGGGCATTACAGTTCAGCTCTTTCAACCTATGTCTGAAATAAGGAAAAATAAATGAATGCTGAATGCTGAATGATCTGTTCTTATTTGTGTTTTTCTAACACAGACATGCCTGGTAAAACTTCTACCGGCACCATAGCCATCCAGGTGGAAGATTTTAATGACCACTGCCCCGAACTGACCAGCGACATTCAGACTATGTGTACCACGGATAATGCTGTTATTGTGAATGCTAAAGATGAGGATGCATTCCCTAACGGACCTCCTTTTCACTTTAGCATTGTCCCAGAAGGCACTGAGGGCAAGTGGCACGTCGAACATCTCAATGGTGAGAATACTGCTACCTTCTGCATGTGGGAAATATGAAGCAAATATTAAGCAGCTTGAGAGCATGAAAGCACAGATGAGTGAAAAAAAATGTCTGTTTAAAAGAGACACCCTGAGGTGACGGCTGTACTGATAGTATTTAATGTGATTGCAAGTGTTTGTATTTTGTTTATTAACTGTAATAATTTAAATGATTAAATAAATTAGAAATAGTTATTATCATCATAAATGAAAAATCAGGTTCCAGTTCATTGTCATTTCCACATATATGCATACCATTTAATGAAATGTGGTTCCTCATGGAAGCCAGTGCAACATAGAACAGACATTAAGGCTGAGTACAAAAAACCAAACATAACACAGTACTACACAGTCTTGGCGGTAAGAGTGAGCACTGCTTCAGCTTCAGTTTTCTCCTTTTGTTGCAAACTTGACATGTTTGTGGAGTTTAGCAAAATAAACCTTAAATTAACACTGACCTGATACTGATCTTAACAGATGTGCTGTTTGTTGATCGCTGATGCCGCTGTACAGCTCTTCAACAGCAGCCAGCGCTACACGACTTTAAACTCCACCAGCAGAGAACAGTGTTTGCACTTTTCTTGTGGATGTAAAGCAATTGTCTGTTTCTACCTCTGACCATGACCAGCATCACTGATGGATGTTTGGGTGAGGTCAGATGTGTGCTCTCTTTTACTTGTTTCTGCACATTTCATATGTTTGTCTTGTTGCCAACAGACACTGCAGCTATCCTGAGGGCCGAGGAGACCCTGTGGCCTGGTTCCTATGAGGTGGAATTTGAGGTGAAGGATGAGCAGGGAGAGGCCTGTCCAGAACCACAGAAAGTGAAGGTCCAAGTCTGTACATGTGAGGATGGAGTGGTGTGTGGAAAACGAGGCAGCAAAGGTCAGCCCAAAAAAGGAGCGGAGTTAGGACCTGCTGGGATTGGACTGCTATTCCTGGGCCTGCTGCTATTAGCGCGTGAGTATGATGTGATGCTCATCCTGATGATAGGTCGTGTGATAAAACACTCAGCACCTCCACTGTGCTCAAGACAATCTGAAGACATGCTAGGTTGAGTTTAAGTCTAATTTAGGCCAAAGGTAACTAATAATTAAAAATCAAGGCTTGACCTAGGTTATACACAGTGTACCTGTCTTTTCAAATGGGACAGAATACTTCCATATTTTTTTAACACAAAGGATGTTATTTAAATAATTTTAAATGATTTGAAGACTACTACATACTACACACAATCCTACAGAGGTGTATCAGATGAACTTAAGATATATAGGTTACAATCTGGAATAACATGAAATTGTAGCCATGACCACGTAAGATCTGACTTTAAATTGACAGAAAATTAAGATTAAGCCAAGGATGTCACAAGAGTGGTGTAAATAAAGGACTCTACATTAAAGCAAAACAATGTAAAACTGTGCAACTGCGCCCTCTGCAGCCAGGAGTGGTAATTAGTGTGAATGCTGCAGCACATTTTTTTTTTTTCAATTAAAAAATGAATGGGATCCTATGGGAGCTCAGCTCAACTCTCTTCAAAAACACTCAACTTTGCAAGCAACTGCAGTACTGTGCAAAAGGTAAAGTGAGGCTCCTGTGAAAAACAATTCTGTGATTAATTTTTATTCATCAATTAACCTGATGTGAAGTGCAGTCAACAGAAAAAACCTAAATCAGATCAGTATTTCTCCTCAGTACACCTGTACTTAGGTAGTTTGTTCCAGCATCTTGGAGAAGTTGCCTCAGTTTCTCTGTGGATTCAGGCTGTCTCTGCCACTGCAGTGCCCACACCACTCTTTGGCAGCCATGAATATCATGAATTCAGACTAAAACTTTGTTGTTGTTGCTCTTACAGTCATTCCTCTGTTGCTGCTCTTCTGCCAGTGTGGGGGGGCTGGGGGTCTGCCAGGGGGCTTTACTGAGATGCCTTTCGACACCAAATCACACCTCATTAACTACCGCACCGAGGGCCAGGGAGAGAACACGGTAAGACCAACATATTTAACACATGACCTTCACTGGTGAGGACACGAATATTGGCAAATACACTGGTCTCTTGCTAATCAAATGACATCTGCTTGAAAGATGCATTAAGTGATTTTGAGTGAGTTTTTGGTCACTATGCATCAGCTGTTGAACCTGTTGTAATATTTGGATCCTTGGCCTATTATAGGAGGTGCCACTCCTGCCAACACAAATGGATGGAGATATGAATGTGGATATGGGCATGGCCAGCAAAACTTTGGCAATGAACTCCATGGCAGGTTTGGGTCTCCAGAAATCAGTCACTTCCATGGATGGGATGAACGGGGCCACCTATGGAGAAGGTTTTGTAAGTGACCACAGAGAAGGCACATGGGGGATGAACCAACTGAGCGGCAGTGGCTTCTACTCTGAGTTTGAAGGCAGAGAATCAGGAGGTGGTGGAGGAATTTATGATGTAATGGCTCTACCAGACCACTTCCTGGCACAGTACTACACTCAGGTAATTGTTTCATGCTTTGCATGGACAGTTAATTTAACTTCATTCTGGGTTAGTTCATCATGATAGAGTTCTTCAAACCACTTGAGGCAGTATCAGTAGATTCATAGTAATATGGTAACAGTAGTTACTACCTTGTATTCCAAAAATTATCTGATCGCCAACACTCTAAATCCAAGATGACTGATGGTGGTAGCCATGCACAAAATACTTCAGGTATACTGTATCTGTGAAAATCTTATATTCAAAGAGGTCAACCCTGGTTTAACAGAAAAAATGTATGCACAGGAAACTGATGACCATGTTAGTGTTTTGTAAACCTAAATTGTAAAAATGTAGTCCATCTCAAAAAGCTCAAAAAAACTGGGCATGTATGTGGATGTCATGCAACAGTCAACTCAGATTATGCTTTTGTAACCTGCCATTATATCTATTGTGTTTGTTCAAAGATGAATAAGATTATTTTTAAATTATTATTATTAAACAGACAATAAACAAACATGTTAACAGCAATAATCATACAGAAATACATATATTATATTATATTATATTATATATAGACCTTATATCAGACTTTTTTTAATGCCTTTTACCCTGTGTGGACAGTTACAAACTTTCAAATAAAACTTAATTGTGTAAAATAGAAAATAAAATTGATTTAAATTCTAGCATAATTCTGAATTCTGAATTATGAAAACAATCATTGAACAATAAGGATCATTTTTTTAATCATAACTCATGCATGAAAGGAGTAAATATTTCTGCAACCCATAGTAAGCTTCTGTTGTCCTGCACATAATGGCTTTTAAATGTGGAAAATAAACAAAACTATATAAATGAGGTACAGATGGAAAGGCTCAACTGCAAATTTCTTTGCAAAAAATCATTCTGTGTGCTTGTCAGGGTGTAGCAATGTGGACACAGGCGCAAACAGGTGGCAGAGGCAGAGTTACCAAAATCAAGGTCCTTTAATCAAACGAGGTCGGTACACAGGAGGGCAAAAAGAGAAAGCAACGGTACAAAAAGGACTAGAGCTGAGGCAAGGTCAAAAAACACAGGCGAGGGTCAAAATCTATGGCTGCTAGAGAACAGGTTTCTTCACAAAGGCTGGTAGGTCTGGTAGAGGCACAAGACGAACTGGCAGGGAGTGCAGGGAGACACAGACACTAAATACACAGGGGCAGGGCAGACAATGAGACACAGGTGAACCACATTAGGGCAGGGTATCACCAGGAGGAGGGAGACAGAAGGAAGTGGAAGACAAGACACCTGAAACAAGAGGGAGGTCAGTGATTACAAAATAAAACAGGAAATAGAACAAACATAACAGAACTACAAAAGAAAAGCCCTGGCTCAGAACTGACACCCTGACAGTGCTGCTGCTGTGACTTAAAACAAGAGGTTTTTAAAATTTGACTTTGACTTTTAAGAACCTATTTTAAGGAGCCCTTTAAACCTACTAATGTATTGTGTGTTAATGGGCATACCAACAGCTTATGAACACAACCTTAAGCATCAGTTTTTTTTAATTACTTTTTTTTTTTAAATTGGACAATATTCCTTTTATTAAAAGTCAAACTAAAATACAATTTGTATCAATAATGCAAAAAACTCACTCAACAAAAAAGTAATCTTGGTAATGATTTGTTTTTAAAATGTTTTTTCAACAGAAGGTGAACAATGGAAATGAGAACCCTGGAGTGAAGGACGCTCTGTTGGTTTATGACTATGAGGGACAGGGTTCCTCTGCTGGCTCAGTGGGCTGCTGCAGCCTCCTGGAGTCTGACAATGACCTGCAGTTCCTCGATGACCTCGGACCAAAGTTTAAGACCCTGGCTGAGGTGTGTGGCGGCAAGATGATCCCAACTGAAGTCAAACAAGTGTTCACTCCTCTGCCCAGTGCCTCCATCAACACTCAGATCTCAGAATCAAATTTGATGACTGGCCCACAGCTGCCCCTTGCACCCCAGCCACAGCCGACTGTCCCCAAAACGGAGCAGACTACTGTGGTCAGGGAGAAATCTGAGCGTTCTCAGACAGTGAAGGAAAGCATGGCCATGGTGAGGGGAGAGATGGCAAATCAAGGTCAGATGCTCATGCTACAGCAGCAGCACCCTGTGTACTACACCACTGCCCCTGTGATGCAGCCAATGCACTATGTAGTCCAGCCACAGGTTCAGAACACCATGCTGCTGGCTGAGGCACCAGCCACCAACCTGCAGGGCATGGTACTGGTTAATGGCACCCAGACTGTACCTGCCCAAGGCATGGTTGTTCACGGACAGACAGTGTTGTCTAGTGGACAATCCCAGGGCCCCAGCATGGTCCTGGTGGAGAGGAGCAGGATCCAGGGGGGCGGTACCAACCTGATCAACACTGGAAACCTTTCTAGCCCCCAGACCATGATGATTGTGGAGGGTAAGGTTCCTGCAGGGTCAATGGAAGTTCTGAAAGGAAGTCAGACCTGCCTTGTGCAAGCAGGTACTCTACAGGCAGGAGGGTTGTCTGGATCTCAGAGAGTTCTGGTGGTTGGAGGGTCGACAACTAATGGAGGGCAGCTGGTGCAGGAGGCAGGAGGTCTGTCCAAGAATAGTGATGTCTCTGGTGCTCAGAGAGCCCACTACAGAAAGGGCAACATGTCTACTGGTCCTCAGAGCAGTGTGATGGCTTCCTCTACCACCATGGTGAGCACAACCCCCAACTACCACAAAGTGCAGGAGACCAGAGAAATTGAGAGAAGTGTGATGTGAGAAAAGGCATCTGTTAATGCAGTCCAAACTTGCTTATGCATGTCAGTTTATTGGTGGAGGGTGTGCTGTAGCAGTTTGACTGGGAATGCAGTTACATGTGCCCGCATGTTCATGCTACAGCCTCTGCTTGACACCAACATATGCACATATATTCATAATATTCACAGTTTTCAGCTGAAAAATCTAGTCTTTGGATCTAAACACATAGCAGCCATACATTTACAGTAAAGTATAACCAAATACCCTTACTGCTAAGTAGCTAGCTAGGTTAGCATGTCAACATGCTAAACTATGATGGTGACCAAAGTAAAAAATACCACTGGACATCTTCTTTATTTATCATATTATTTATAATATAGTAAATCCACATCTAACGCATTTGAATGACAACTTAAGGTGAGCCTTGATTCATGTAGGTATTACAAAAAAACTGTCAACATGATGGCTGTGGTTTTGTTGCTAGTATTTGAATTCTGTTCCATATCAATAGTATATGTTTATGGTGGTGTAAGCTGTGTACATTATTCCAGGTGCAGTGTCTCTGTAATATAATGACTAATCATCCTGCGCAGACTGGTGTCTATCTTGTGTACAGAAACATACAAAGACATTATGGGGAAGTTTTATATGATGAGAAATAGTTAAATGTGTCAGAGGAGTGATAGCATGTTTCTTACACCTTGTTCTATTAATACTCCTGAGAGACCAGTAGAGACCAGTGAAACAGGTCGTAATCAGGTTCTGTGAATACTATAGGGCAAAATAGACTCCCTCAATTGATGAAAACACAACTTTGTACGATTAACCTGATCAGCTGTTAAAGTTCACGTGTCAATTTAAATGCTCATCCAATGGCCATGGAGAAAACATCCAACACACCATGGTGTGTAACTTATTATCTACATGCTACAGTAAACCAAAAACCAGTTGACCAAGCACAATCAGCTGAATGAGGCACTGCAGTCTGTTTTCACATGACTCTCTGAAACATGACTCACTGCCATTTTTGTTCTATACAGTTCCATAGGGAGTGCTGTTAATTACACTGCCAAGCTAAGTCTGTTAGCAATTATGTTTTGCTGTAAATATCTCATGTTGAGCAAAATGTTTTTTTTACCAGTCAGCGTCATGGTGTCATGAGTTTGGTGTTTTGGTCAAAATTTTAAAATTTTTCAACTTTTTCTGAAATGTTTAATCTTTTCTTGTGTTGAAATACACTTTCCATTTTTTTCCATTGTGTGTACATGTTCATGGTCATAAAAGGGGAAACAGAAGTTTTTATATTTGACATAATGTTAGAATGTTTATTTCAGGGGAATCTAATGAAGAGAATTTATCATATGCTTCCATTAATAAACTCTTGTGTAAGACAACTTAAGGTCAGTGAGTGGTATTTTATGTGTCTGCGTGAGTACAGACTGAATAGTCTAACTGTCAGATAATTATAGTGTTTGACTGTGAGAGCACACCCTGAAGGAATGAGGCACATCAGGACACAGTGCAATTCAGTTCAGAAATATTTGCATGTTATCTCAGCCCGCTCAGACTGGCTCTTGTTAGGTCCCACATTAACATTTCTTTGCTAACATTTGGCAGTTTCCCAAAACATCCAAACTTTGTGAGTAGTGGAATGTGTTTCACCTGGTTTTATCTCCCCACTTTAGAATTGCAGGATATTCTCCCTTTATTTCATGATTCCATTTCTTGTTTTAATTTTGCTTTTATTCTCAATCATTTAATTCCTTGGTAATAACTTTGTAACTATACTGTGTTTTGTATTATTTATTTACCAGGGACAGTGCACATTACTCAACGCTACAGTTTATACTTTATTGTAAATGTGACACAATTAGCTAAAATGTTAACTTTCATCCATAGACCCTGGGCAGGTTATGACAAGTTAATGCTTGGTGTGGGCTGAACAGTGCTTCAACAAGACCCTAAAAACACAGAAACCTGTTGCCTCCAAACTCCTAAAAGCCTTAGCTGATGTTGCACTTGTGATGAAAAGACGCCATTAATAACCAAGAAACATAGACTTGTAACTTTTGCACCTGGTGGTCTGCAGCTGCAGGGACGTTGCCCAGTTAGAAATGAGTGGAGCATAATTTATTCCACAGAATGTGGATGAAGCAAACTAGTCACGTTTCCATCCAATCTTCCACAAATTTATATAGAATTTCCAGAAAATTGTGAAAATGAAATTTGCTTCAGTTTTATTTGTAGAGCACCACATCATGATGATGCTTTAAGATGAGCAGCACTTGGCAACAGTGGAGAGTGCTTGTTCATGGTGGGATTTGTTGGGTCTCTCTGTAAATATCATAATATAAAGCGTATGGTCTAGACCTGCTCTATATGAAAAGTACCTTGAGATAACTTTTGCTGTGACTCAGCGCTATATAAATAAATTTGAACTGAATTGAAAAACAGGAAGAAATTCTGCCTTGACCAGCTGGGATGAGAAGAAAGAAATGGGGAGAGAGAATGACAGAGGAGAGAGAGGGGAAAAGATACTTATTGGCATAATGAAGACAAGGGAGGGAGAGGACAGAGGGGAGAAGCACAAAATATAAAAGCTAATGACATACAGAAGTGTGATAAAAATGCAGACACAGAGAAGCTACAACAGGAGAAATATGACCTCTTTTACTAGTTCCTGTCAGTAATAATGCTGCAGTGTTTTGGATCAACTGGAACTTTTCACAGAGTTACTGGGACATGTCCTGATCAAAGTGATTCCAATCTCCCTCCCATTAGAGCTGTAGGCCAAGGTAGTGACACCTATAGAGTAACTCTGGGCAGGTTATGTGTTTCTGAGGTATTTAGGGCCAAGTATAAAAAACACAGTTTTTGAAATGTGATTTAACTGTTGTTTCCCTCCTCTCCTGCTGCGTGAACATGAGCTGACGGGCTGATGGAGATCAACTGACTCTCCACCACAGAAGAAGAGGACACAGTAAGATAAGGTCAATCAAAGGGCCACAGCCAAATCTCAGATGATGGAAAATCATGTTGTTGTTGTTTCATGTGTTACTGTGAAGAAAGTTCAGCCTCCTCATTGGTCTACACAGATCTGATTGTTTCCTCTCTTCATGCCTCGTACGTCAACATTTATTCATGAAGTCTGGTTTTATCCACACACCAGCTTTTACACATTAAACAACACCAAACAGTTTTTACATTGCTTCATCTTTTGAGTTTCTGTTGTTTCCACTTGTTTTTTAATGCAAAAATTGAATATGCTGATAGGTAAACCTCAGCCTTTTATCAAACTTAAAAGCTAAAATAAGCTAAAACTCAAACCAAGACCGTCTTGCAATGGGATCACACCTGCCATGAGGCCAGTCAACATGTTGACAGAGAGTACTCAGTAGTTATTACTATATTATTAATTAAGTAGGCCACTCAGCACTCATGGTTGGACCAAACCCATCTTTGAACCCGGCCTTCAATTACTCAGAACTGTCTCCATTGTAGTTCCCACTACAGTAGGTAAACAGGACCATATTTTATCAAGATTACAGGGAGTACACACATAAGAACAAATCAGTGAATCCTTTGAAATTACCTGCATTAATTGGTCATAAAATGTGATCTGATCTACATCTAAGTCAGTGTCTTAAGGCTAATAACGCAGTGTTGCATAAATGCACAAAATAATCATTGGAAAATCCAATTACACTTCTTGTATGGGGCACCACCGTCCAATTTTGGGACGGAAATTGGGATATTAATTTTGATATCAATATTCTAACTTAATATCCACACTGTAAATTTTAATCAGTCTGATATCTACGGTCGTGATTTCTCAATCCAAGGATCCGGCTCACCATTGCAAAGAAACACAAAACACTGCTGGATCTACATGTGTATTTACAATTTATTGATTACTAAAGTGAATATATATATATAGAGAGAGAGAGTGAAAACGTGAAATAAAAATAAAACAAACGTAAGGATAATCAAACTAGCATGGTGAACTAACAGCAGGTAAAATGAGCAGAGTGATCTGGTGGAAGCAAATCGTTTAGTCTGTAACTATAATCTATTTGTACCGAATTTGGAGATGTCTATCGATGGTGAAAATCATCAACCCTTGTCACGAGCAGAATGTTAAGACCGGCCCACTGGAATCCAGGCGGCTGAGGTTGCGGTGGTAACCATGGTGGATTTTCCCGTGGCAGGCCGTGTCTCTGGTTAACACGGTGACGGATTCTGCAGGTGTTTCAGCGGTTCAGCGTTGGTTGAGTTTACTGGCAGACTTACTGTCTTGGCAAACTTAGCTTCTTGCAGGTTTCTTTGCAAGCGGTCGTGTAATCTGCCTCTCTCGGTTGAAAAAAAACTCTCACGTAGTCTACTTAACGTTTTCTGAACAACTGTAGAGGAGGCTGGTGTTGGTCAGACGACTCGAATAATAAATTCTAAGCAGAGGCAGCCCTGGCTAGATTTGCGCCCCGGGTGAACCATCCCTTGCCCCCCCCCCCCCCCCAACAAGGACTTATCCCAAAATCCCGCCACCAACACAACAATATATTATATTATTTGTATTATTTTATTACATATAATCTTAAATACAAAAACGTAACTAGAACAAAGAAAAAACAAGATCAATAAATAAAATACAGTATATGAATTGCACATTTTTTTGCACACTCATAGAAATCTGCATACCTTTTTCTTTTGCCCGTTTCTCCTCTTCTTCTTTCCTTCTTTTTATAAAATGGGCACCTGATGGCTTCTTTGGTCTTTTACTTTGATCCATGATCTTCATTTAAGACTCTACATCATAACATGACCTTTCGCATTACCTTTTGCCAACATCATCCGTTCACCCGTCAATCAACCGGAGTCACGTGACGTAAACAAATTTACGCTGATAATTTTTTTTTTTTTTTTTTTTTTTTTTTTTTTTTTACATTTTTCACATAACCCAATCAATTACGTGTAGGTGTATGGATCTATGTTAATTATGAAATACAATTTATTTGGAAGCAGTTTGTGTTGTGTGGCATCAGTCTATCCCTCGCCTCCCTCCCCCTTGTGTCTTCGGACACACACAATCTGTATGACTCTCAGCAGCAAGTTGATGTGACAATGAGGGCGCTCCAGCGCCCACTCCACTAACTTGACATGGAAATGAGTGGTAGTCTAGAAAACTGGCGAGTTTTGTTTTGAGTTTAGTTTTTTTTTTGTTGTTGTTGTTTTGTTTTTTTGAGGGCGTCGTGCGCCCTCGTGCGCCCTCACATAGATTGCGCCCTTGGCGGTCAGCCCACATTGCCCATAGCAAAAACCGGCCCTGGTTCTAAGTATTCAGATACTTTTGTTCCTTTGGTTTAACTTGACCTTGCTTGGCTTAAAGAATAGAGAAAGTCACTTGTCCGTATAGATAAAAGAGAAAGTTACTTGTGGAGCACGTGGTGGAAAGAGAACAAAGGAACAGAGAAAATTAAAGTACACGGCAAGCGGCTGTGAAGCTTGGAGCTGATTTCAGCCAAAGGCGTTTATCTTTTGTGTTTTTATTCTCTTGAGGATAGTGTCATATTTAAAGGCGGGGTGAGGTGGTCAGAATGAAGATTTGGAGAGTGTTTATTCACAAGTTCCTGATGAACTGGGGTCCATTAGAATTATCTATTCTGAATGGGCCATTTGACCTTTGACCCTGGCTTGGGAGGAAGAGTTCTCTATTTGCTACTTATCACAGAATTTTGGGGAGGCTGAGGAGAAGATGGGGGTTCAGGTCATAATTCTCAGTGACCGCACTTTTACCTCGGTGCAGTTCTGAGAAGACATTCATGTCATGAGTCACTGGCTCAGAACTGGTGTTGTAGTTTCTCAGAGTACAGGTGTTTGGCTTCTCTCATTGCCTTGCTGAACCTGTACTTTGACTCCCTCAACCTGTCTCTGTCCTCACTCCTAAAAGCCTCCTCCTTCTCCGGCCTTAGCTGTCTGAGTTTGGCTGTGAACCAGGGTTTGTCATTGTTATAACTCACCCTGGTGCGTGTTGGTATACAGCAGTCCTCACAGAAGCTGATGAATGATGTCACAGTCTCTGTATGCTCATCCATCATCCAGACTGGTTTGGTGGCAGTTTTTTCTCTGAATATCATCTCCAGTCTGTACTTCTTATGTACAGTGATCCAGATTTCTTCTTTTTTTTTTTTTTTTTTTTTTTTTAGTCACCAGGACATCTGGATCCAGTTCCACTCCACACACGATCTGTTTGCGTGCCCTCCTGCCCCCAGTGCACCCCTGATCACTCACACCCTCCCCCCCCCCCCCCCCCCCCCCGCCCCCCCCCCCCCCCCCCCCTCTGAGCACCAATTCTTGAGTTGTAGACCCCAGACAGCCTTCACCAGACATTGCCAGTTCACCCGCACTACATGTTTGGGTTTGCCAGGACTGTCTGGCAACCCTCCTTGCCATCTATCCAACTCACCACCCGGTAGTGATTTATTTGACAACTCTGCCCCTCTCTTCAACTGAGTGAACACCAGAACTGAAATCCTGGGTTGACTTACTGAGTTAATAACCACCATTGTATGACCACTTAGCTTGACTGTGGTTTTTAGGTTTAGTGAAGCTAGATAACAAAAATAAATTCTGGGTATGTTGAACTTGGTAATACAGGGCTCAGGTGTTTTCAGTTACTCTGGCAGATAGGGACTCTGCTCAAGCTTATGTTGGGTCAGGCTATGTTACATCAGGTTGTAAAAGTCCATTTGATGGAAATGTCCTGAATAGTAAAGTTAATTAAGTCAGAGTCAGGCAAATACCAGTCTAGAATGGTTTCTAAGAGAAGGTCTGATCAGGTGAATAGGTTGTGTAGGGATTGTGACAGTGTAGTAGAGTGTAGTTTCATAGCCGAAGGTTGTAAAGTTTTATGTCTGCAGCTATAGTCTCTCACCACCCCCTGAATGTGTTATCTTTTCACACACATCTCCTCGAATATGCTGTAGCATTCCCCTGTTTTGAATCATGCACCACCATTGTGCTCTTGGCACATTATGTCTGTAAGCACATCAGGAATTTATGTCAAATTAAGGCAGCCAAATCACCCGAGAAATTATCTCAGGTTACTTCTTATAAACAGCAAGTCTAGACCATATTCTTGACAAGTGACAATAGCTGTTATTTCACCCATAACTCTGTCCTTCTGTCGTGGTTTCTGTCTCTCCTTCTCCCTTTAGTTACTCCTCTTCCTTGTTTAGTGATAATGGAATGTGTAATAAATATTTGCTCTGCTGGAGGCGAGGTTCAGTAAATTTGAGACCCAACTCTGCACCATGGAAGCAGTAAGCACAGAGCAACCAAGCATAACCCCTGTTAGCCTTCCCCAAGCAGCTGGGAAACCAGACTGGTTGGGTGACTATTTGAATTGAGAGACATAGTCATAGTCTGGCATAGGTTCCTGGGGAGTTCAAGTGCTGTAAGATGAAGTGGAGGGCCATGTTGACTACGTTGTCTACAGACCTGCTGGCCACTGTTCACCATCAACCAGTTCATGCTTTGAACAAATTCTCCCCACTGAGCAGCACACAGAAAAAGTCACGGTCCATGATGTGCTCAGCAGCAAACAGCAGATGGACACAGACAGACAATAGCTAGTGAACATAGCAGAGCAAATGAATGATCAACTTTATACACTTTATTTAGGGTACACAAATTTGTGATGATAACTGTCAGTGAATTATGAAGTGAAAAAGTTAAATTTGACCTCTGTAAAGTGTATTGAGACCTTTGGTGGTGTGTTGTGTGATGGGGAAGCAGTGAGTGTGGTGGGAGGAGTGGCGAGGAGGGAGGAGAATGAGGGGAGTGACAGATAAGAGCAGGTAGCAGGGGTGAGGAGGCAGAGCAGCTGAAGAGAAGGAGGGAAGGATGATGTGAGAGAAACTGTCCATGTCATGAGGGCCCAGAGGAACACTGTTTACCCTGACCTCTACTTCTACCTGAGACATGGAGGTTTTGCCAGCCGTCATTTTACAGCTTCATCTGTCTGTTATGGTGAGTTCACACCTGTCATGAGTGGAGGAAGGCTTATACAATTAAATGAAAAGGCATATGAGATGAATGACCAGTTTGAATCAGTTTAATCAGATTAAAGGTTTGATTTAATTCAGTTTTTGTGTGTAAAACAACACACATTTTTCACACAGTTTTCACATGGGGCTGTGTGGCTCAGGAGGTAGAGCAGTCGCCCACCAATCAGGTGGTTCGATTCCCGGCTCCGACAGTATCTTGGCTGAACCCCAAATTGCCTCCGATGTGAGTGTGTTTAGAAATATATATACATATATGTATGTGTGTGAATGTGATCTGTAGTGTAAAGTGCTTTGAGTGGTCTACATGACTATATAAGTACAGTCCATTTACATGGAGCAGTAAAGAGTTAAATTCCCATTCAGACTAATATCAGCTCACAATATGTTCTGTACATTGTGTTCTCTCCAACCCTCGCTTCCCTCCCTTCTCTTTCTATTCACAAGCACATTTCATCAGGTGAGGTCAGGTTGAGGCCACCTTCAACAATCAGCACAATTTGCAATGCAATTCTAAAATAACACACTGTAAAACTGTGAGAAGTTGTCTTATATGAAAGATACAATTTATTCTATGAAAAGCTAATATGGAAAAGATCATTAAAATGTCTCTATGATTATGTCCACTGAAGGCCCTCTACATCACTTACAACATAACATGTAAAATCAGACACATTACTATTGTTTACAAGCTTAAAGGAAGTCAGTGATTCACTGCACAGATTTTTCATTTGAATGGTACGTTAGTATGATTCTCTAGAGGATCTCAGTGTATCATGTATTTAGTTTCTGACTGCATTCTGTCTGTCTGTTTAACTGACTGCCTGGGTCTGAATATGATTTATAGTAAAACCCCCACAAGGCTGCTGTCTCCCTAGGAAAGAGAAGCACCTGTGTTATTCTCTCTCAGTTCTGCTGGTCTGCTTCACTCTCATCCACTCATAGCTCACTGACTCATATATTGTATTCAAGGACTACTGACTCAGTATTATTCAAAAAACTAAATTTGATGTGATCGACTGACTCTGCTTTGATGCATGCTAGATTGTTTTCGCTGCTGAAGAGAAAGTTTTGATAATAACTGAGCAACTTGATGTTGATCAGTGAACTTGCAGATCTGATATGCTTGATATGCTGCATAATGTATTTGCATACAGAGCTGTGTGTGGCATGACTCTTATTTCAGAGAGAATGTTCTTCTCTTTATTAAATTATTTGTCATGTATTAATGGACTTATTACTATTGGTGCTCCAGGCCTGCAGGCATGTACATACAATTATCATGTCATGAGCTGTCGTGCATGTGATGAGCTGCCAAGCTGTTGTTAGGATAAATAAATGAAAAAGATAACAATAATGATAATAATGACTTATTGTTTTTGGATTATTGGTTTAAACAGACAATTTCACAGATAACAATTAGAGAAAGGTATTAACCAGTCATGCACCACAAGCTGCTGCTCCACCGTCTACCTACAATTCCTACAAGAAATTATTTGATAATGTAAATGTTATGTTGATCAGCAGATTACTTTATCTTAATTGAGAGGGCCCTGTCAATCCCATTCCCCAATGGAGTCTGTGATGTGTGTGATCAGTATGTGGTTGGTTTGGTGGCATTCAATAACAAGGCTAAATCAAGATTAAGACTGGTGACAAAGCAAGTGGGAGGTAGTCACATTGTATAAAAAGAGGAACGGCAGAACAGACGCCAACCGACAACAAGGCTGCTGTCTTACACATAACAGCTCTAATTCCTTGATGCCAGCATCCTGTATAAAATCACACACTGAGGCAGCATTAAGCTTTCATGTGGTTCCGTGTAAACAACCAACCTATTCATGGGAATTCTTCAATCAATCAGTCAAACCTTATTTGTGTTGCACCTTTCATACAGGTTAGTGCAGCTCAAAGTGCTTCACAGTCAACTGATAAGCTGATAATAAGAAAGAACAAATTCTAAAAGACAAATCAAATACAATGCCTAACATTAAAAACAGTAAAATAGATTTCTAAAACTATAAAAGCAATGATAATAAAGCAGAGTTTGTTAAAATTGTAGATAAAAATCCAGTAAATAAAATACAATAAAATGAAGAAGCATACATTTTTAAAAAATAACTGAAATGATAAAGATAAAATAAAATGAGTAAATCAAGTACAGTGAGTAATGTCTATGAATCATACTCAATCAAAAGCCAGGCTGAAGAGGTTTTAAGTTTATGTTCACAGATTTCAACACTTTCATCTCCTCTCAGGTCCTCAGGCAGTTCCAGCTGCTTGGAGCATGAAAGCTGCCTCACCAAACATTTTTGTCTAACTAACAGATTTATGTCTGAGGACAGTAAGGGAGCGTATTGGTTCATATATTTTTAAGCATGTGACCATGAAGTAAGAAGAAAAACGTTTAAAAACAGTTCCCATCAGCCCAGTGTAATTCCTCAGTCTATTTAAAAGAAGTCATTGGTTACTTTTACTAATGTTGTGTTAGTACTGTGACTGGCACGAAAACACCAATATTGAGCGAACTCTGTTCAAAAAGGGAACAGGACTTTTTTTTCTGTTGAGATAGGGATTACGTAAGGGGTCTTATTTTATACGGCTCAGAATAGCCATGGTGTGGTTGTGGGATTGCAGTAAAGTTTGTCCATTACTATGTTTGCTTATATATTTTTAATTCAGTGTTCTTTCATTATGGGATATAGGATTTTTCCTCGTTTGTTTATTTCATGGGGGAATTGATTGTTCTTCCACCTTGTTTTTAATGAGTTTTTTATAGTGTTCTAGTTTGGCAATGATGGAGGGCTTTGTTGGAGCAGTTACTGAGTCTGTGGATGCAATGGAAGGTTGTGCTATATACAGTATCAGAGGGAATTTTGTGCTAGGAGTGCATGAAAGTTTTAAGCTGAGCCACTGGGTCATCTGATGTGGTATTTTCCAGTATGCCAGAGAATATCAGGTTGTCACACCTATAATCATTTGAATGTCTAGCAAGATCAGGCGAGGCATAGACCTGTTAATGTGCAGAGAAAACAAAGAAGAAGATGTGGTATAACTGCTCTTCTTTAGTCACTTGAGTCGTGCTAAGATTAATTTAGATAAACTTTCATCTCTAGAATATCCGGCCATTGTACTGAAGTCTGAATCAGACATGATGGTCCATTACACTTACTACTTATGAATGAGTAATCCTCTTTAGGGGGATGAATATTCATATTAATAACAGTGCTAACTCAAAGGCTGTGGAATTTCTCAATATCTTAGATAGCCTATGATTAACAACATGTTACTAAAGCTACCCAACAACTAGGTAATACACTTGACCTGGTGCTACCTCTGATGTCTAGTAACAAAAGAGAATGGAGAAGTTGAAAACAGAACCACAACATAATGAAAATGTTCTCAACAACTTTCAAACTCTCTTGAATGCTGCATTTGACATGATTGACTAATCATCGTCCAGAAAACTTTTTCAGTGTGTTCTTACAGAGAGACAAAGAGGAACAAAGACAGTAATACTATTGGTTGGCCACAAAGCCAAAAGAGATGCTCTTTCTAAAAGGCTAGGACACTTAAATCATAGGAATGAAAATGAAGTAACAAGTCTGGATGTAATTTTAGACTCTAATTTAAGTTTCAATGGCACTCCCTAATGGCAGGGGACTCCCCCATGGAAAACTCGACAAAGAGCCCAAAGTGTTGACATGGCCTCCAAACCCCCAAGAGTTCAATCTGATCCAGCATCTGTGGAGCCTGTTTAGTATTGTGTAGGTCCCCTTCCTCCTGCCAAAACAGCTCCTTTCTCCATTTTTCTCTTTGTCTTCTATGTGTTTTATCTTTGTTAAAGCACTTTGAGCTGCATCCTATGTATAAAAAGCACTATACAAATGTAGAGGTAGAATTATCTAATCAGGCAGCTAAACACAGCAGGGTGTAGCCTAAAGTAGGAGAAATGGCGAGTAATATGAAACAATTAACAGAGCAACTGTTAACTTTGTTAACTAGTGTGAGAAACATTGTTTTATCTCCTGTCCAATCCATCTATGTTTAGATATTGCTACAATCTACAAGCACCACAGTTTACTTGTGCTTTCCATCATGTTCAAAATATCAGGACAACATGTAAGTTTGCCATGGTATTGATCACATTCCTGCTCCTCAGGGGAATAACCCTTTTAATGTAATGACCACATCACCTTCCCTCTTGCACCACCCAGAGGACACCAGCACCTCACCTACAGGTCTAATACACCGTAAGGGTGGTTCTGTTCATCGCAGCAAAGGAGCCTTCAGATTCAGCCACGAGCTATTAAACAGTCAGTGTAGACAGCTGAACTGATTCATCTTGAAAAGCACCACATGCCTGAAATGCATCATGCATATAAACATATGCGCAAGGTCTCTCAGAGTAACATTATTAGTGTTACAGTGAGAGAAGTTGAATGTGCTCCTCTCTCTGCAGCTATGGGAGTATTTGGGAAGCAGTGCAGCCGGTGTCCCACAGCTACAACGCTACAAGAGGGACTGGGTTATCCCAACAAGAACACTTAAAGAAAACTTTGACTACAGCACAGCTGGCTATGTCGCAAAGGTAAGAAATGTCCCACATCATGTCACCTCTGTGTTCTAACATGTTAACAAGAGGAAAGGCCTCATTACAATTTTTCTACCACTGTCAGGCAAAAAACAATTCTCAACATGGAGTGTCCCCTTCAGGCTAAATCCTATTTTTAAAAACCTTAAGATCCACATCACTCTTAGACCTTCCAACCTTTGTTGTACTGGGAAAAAGGTCAAATGTTCTGCTTGACTCTATCAGGTGTTGGTAAATTTCTTTTGTACAAATTCCTGTTTCTGGTGTAGGTATAACACAAATACAAACAACAAACAAGCAGATAAGAAGTTCTTTTTGCCTTGCCATTTACATTTAGGCAATGCCCATGATCACACACACAAAGCCTAGAGATATATGAAAGTTAGAAACAGCTCCACCATCTCAAAAAGAGACTGCCAGGAGAATTAAAAACAGCGATGCTGTTCATTAGTGCTCGAGTTCAGGCTTGACTTCTCCACCTTTTAAGTTCTCATCCTGCACTTAAGACAAGCTGCCCTCTAGCATGAGGCTGAGAAAACTAGTAAATCTAGAAATTATATACATGTTGGATAACTCTGCACCTGTGATTTATGTCTAATGCTGAGATTCAGGGCACAGCATGTCCTTCTTGTAGAGATCCTGTAGAAGATTTTAAAAAAACAAAAAAAAAAAAAAAAAACAATGTCATTTACTGTCTAAAGTTCTCATTGCTTTTTTCTTGTTAATTTTGTCAGAATTTCTATTGGTAAAGTTGTGTACTGAGAAATACTGATATCATAATGATACCTTTATTTCCTCTCATAGCCATTTCTTCTGCATTGTGAGTCATTGTTAAATCTTTGTATTTTCCCAGCTATTTATCTAAGGAGCTACAACAGTGACATTACAATTTTGACATTGCACTTAAAATTTGAAATTGAAAAACAAAGCCTGAACTGATGAAGGGGATTTTCTGTGTGGAGTTTGCATGTTCTCGGTGCCTGTGTGGGTTCTCTCTGGGTTCTCCAGCTTCCTCCCACAGTCCAAAGACATGCAGGTTAACTGGTGACTCTAAATTGCCCATAGGTGTGAATGTGAGCGTGATTGGTTGTTTGTCTCTATATGTTGGCCCTGCGATGGCCTGGCAATCCGTACAGGTTGTACCCCGCCTCTCGTCCAATGACAGCTGGGATAGGCTCCAGCCCCCCTGCGAAGGATAAACAGTAATGGATGAATAGATGGAATATTAATATCTATCCTGCCCCCAATGCATGTACTCAGGATACAGCTATGCAGATAGATAAACTCTCAACCAAAATGCCAAGTGTATGTCTTCTTTACTGATGTTTCCTTCAAATTATTGAAAAAAACCTACAACAAATTGAGTAAAAACTACAAAAATAATAAATAACATTGTTTAACTCACCATTATATTCAGCAGACATGCATGTATCATCCAAATATAAACCAACACAGAACTTAATGTACGACAGTGCCACCACTTGCCGTGAAGTATAACTGCCAGCACAGTTTTTCAGTTTCAACTTAAGGAGAGGGGCAGTTCTCTGTTGTTTTGTCCCCGTGCTTTTATTCTTTCTTTAACAACGTGCTCTTCAAGTTTTTCTTTTGTCTTCATGTGCAAGTCATTTCCTCTGCCCTACAAGCCAGGCAACAACAAATTAAGCCACAAGAACAAAATGGTCTGAATATACTTTTAGAATTTCTTTTTAATAATCCTATGTTTATCCTTGAAGGTTTTTGAAGATTTTTATGTTGTCAAGCCACTGCCAAGTTTATGCCAAAGTTATTCAGTTAAAGTTCAGTACAGCAATTAGTGAGCCATGATGATACCACTAGAGTCACTGATGATGACAAACAGCTTAGCCATTCCAGCTGAGCCATTCCACAGAAACACTGGCAACTTCAATTTAACCACAAAAATCCTGGCAGAAACACCCTGAAGCTCAGCAAGTTCTACCATTAGGGCCTGAGCACTGAGTAGTGTGAATGCATTATTAGAATTGTTATGTTTATTAGAGCCTGAACACCAAGGGTTTTGAAGGTGTGTGCCTGGGTGTACCCATTAAATAACAGCAGAAAAATACCACAGCATATATTTTCTCCATGACATGCCAGGGTATAGTGAAAATGATACTGATATCTAATGCCATAGTAGTAACATAATTGCACAGAGCCACTGACATGCATGCCAAACACATCCAGCTGAGCCACTCCTTCACAACCCTCACTTAAGACCACAAAAATCCTAACGCACAGTACATTTCACCTACATGTATTTGCAATGATACAACATAATTCTTTTCACTATTAATTGAATCAAATGATTATTTGTTATCTCCTGTATCATCACACATTTATTAATAGAGGTAGAAACAATTAAATCTTTTGTCTGCTTAATTAATGAGCTTTACTTTGTTAAAGACTTGTGAGTGATGTGCTTATATGATCCATGTTTGTATTCATCCTTGCCAGTAATAGTCCTATCACCGCCTTGTATACTGTCTTAATTGATTATGGTAAAAGACGAATGTGTGATTTGTGTGTGGGAAATTTATTTTCTAATATTAAATAATATAAAATATAACTAATATAAAATTCTGATTATAATAATAATTCCAGCTGAAATAAAGAAAGAAGTTACATCACCACACCTTCAAACATGACATTCCCCAGGGATAAAACTGTCACTCATCTGAATTTCTGGGCTTTTGTCAAAAGAGCATGCAACCATTCACCATGCATTTTATCTTTATCATTTTGAGCTTTCTTTCAACATGTGTCCTTTTTCCTTTGACTGTATAAAGGAACAAATTATTTCCTCTATCTTACAAGCCAAACAACAACAAATTAAGAACAAGTGTCTGAGTATTCTTTTCAGTCATCAGTTATTTCAGCAAAAGTTTAGTACAGTGGGGAGACCCTTATTTTGTCATCAACCTGCATAAAAACCATGCACACTGCTACACTGGGTGCCCACCAGTGGTCTTCAGTTAAACTGACAGTACATCAAGGCTATACATGCCATTACCTGCTACTGAAGCTGATGGTGAGATAAGGAAACTTAATTTGTAGATCTCATTCATAGACATCTCAGGATTCGGTAATCATACTATTCTCAGACTAAACCTATTTGCTTTCACCATATCACTCTGCTCATTTCACCTGCTGTTAGTTAATCATATTAGTGTTTTCAGATTTTCAGAACTATTTATGCATGTTTGCTACACTTAATTGTGAAGCTTTTGATTTTTCATTAAATGGCATGTTGAATTTGATGTCTCACCATAAAAGAGGAAATTGCTCTAACAATGTCCAGTCTGCCCAAAACATGTTTGAGTCCTAGTCAAGTTCACTTTTTGTGAATATTGACATATTGGTGTGTTCATGCCGGGACCCTTATCAACACTGTGAAATTCGGTGCTGATTGAACAAAGTATGGCTGAGTTACAGCAACTTAAATTGGAACTTCCTGTTTCATAGCAAATCATGGAAATTTGAGGTGCCGCCACGGCCACACACTTAGACATCAACAAAATCTTTTAATAAATTTTAATTGCAAAGGCCTTAAGAGTATCCTGACCAAGTTTGAGGGCGATATGATAAAATCTGTAGGAGGAGTTCGATCAAATACAACATCCCCAAATGCCAAAAAATGTCCAAAAATGAGCAAAATTTTCAAATTAAAATTAAAATGGCCGGCTCCTGTAGGCTTGAGGCCATAATGTCAAAAGATTTTTTGGTGCGTCTCGGCATGTTACATAATGCCTCTGAATTTCATTCACCTCGAACAAACTAAGCCCAATGGCAAGGGGGTTTTGAGTATGTCCAAGGGGGTGCTATAGAGCCATTTTACAGTGCCAATGAATGAGACCCCTGTCAGATGTCAGTTTTCGCCAGGTCTGATGTGTGTAGCGTCACAGGAATAATAACAATTCCTACGATTACAATAGGGCCTTTGCACGCTAGTGCTTGGGCCCTAATAAATTGGGGGTGTAAATTGTCATCCTGCTCTCTCTCCACTGTCCCATCCAAATAAGTGTGTCCTGTACCCCCCAAAAAATATTAAAAGAAGTGATACAAAATGAGCAATACAGTATTCAATCATCTCAAACCAGCAACCTGCCAGCACCCCCATGTGCAGGATGTGCACTATGGTGCAAATAGTGCCCAATCAAATCTAGTGAAAAATGTATCATTTAAACTAAGATGGTAGGGGAGACCTGCATGTTGTCACACTTTTCTTACTCTTTTATAAATCTTGGAATCAATGTAATATATTGTTAACAAGTGCATACCAAATGAAAGAGGAAAGTCTCAGGCACATATTTTGTATTCACTTCATTTTCATATCTTGTTTCAATACAGAATTATAATTATATGAATAGTGAGAGTGAACATGTGACACATTGCCCCATCAGTGTGTAAGTTGTCACACTTTGTGGGGTAAGATGACACACTGGATTTTACAACAAATTAAAGCAAGAAACAATTTATTGTTGTGTTTTTTTGTTTTTTAATTTTTACAGAAAACATTTGATTAATCACTGAACTTTAATAAATTTCTCAAGTTTGGTTAATCAGTCCCAACTACAACTGGAAATTCTTTTCAAACAAATAAAACATGTCAAACATGCACTGAATTCAAGTCTTTCTCAGTGGAATAGCTCTACTGAACAAAAACAAAGCTCAGGTACTCATTCTCATCTGATGAAAAGGTGTCTGGACTTTCTAGAGGAAGTAAAGAAAATGAACTTTCTTTACTGTTTTAGATGTGGTTCTCTGGGAAAAAATATTTTTACCTTGTGACTCCCTTTCAGTCTTAAGGGCCTCCTTCATCCTCTTTTACTTTGTTAGAAGTAATTACTACAGGATGTAGCCTAACAATGATAATTGAACCATATGTTACTGTAGTTATATAAACCTCATTAGCCTACAAGTGGGTCAGGAATTTCAGTGTTCAGAGGGTCATATAAATTTGACTAATATGATTTTGTTCTGATGCAGCCTATGTTATTATCATGTGATATGAACATCCAAGCTATGTGGCCTAGCTTACTCCAGATGCTCATGCAGGACAATATTTTTGAAATATTGATTATGCTAATTCTGATCATTCTCAGATCAGGTCAGACTGGGATGAAGAGCGAACCCTGTACTACACTCTGCTGGGCCACGGGGCCAGTAAAGAACCAGTCAACCTTTTTATTGTGGAGGAGAACACTGGACTGGTTCGAATCCGAGGAACACTGGACCGAGAGGAGAGAGAGACTTACATTGTGAGGCTACAATTCAGCACAGACCTTATTACACAAATACTCACTTATTAATCTATCTGCAATCAGCATTTCATATTGTTGAATTCAAATGAGGTTATTAAAACTGCACTGTAGTCCTATACTGTCTTTTTGATGACATTTTCCAATTCAGCACATGACAATAAGCTAGCATCAAATTAACATCAGAACAAGTTGTTCATGCCAGAATGGAGATGTTAACAAAGTCCTTCTCATGAGAAATCTTCTGTTCTATTTGACATTTCTTGTTTGTTTTACATGAGCAGAAGTTACTGATCTTTGACAGCTATAGACAGCAATACTGCATAAACACAATAACACATCAGTATACTGTATGACGAATACTTTGACTTTTGTTTGTTTTTGTAAATGCTGCTGCTAATTACCTTTCTTATACTTAAATAAAAAAAATACTGCAGGACTTTAATGTGTCATGGAGAATTCATTTACATTTATTACTGTTGTCACTTTTATTGAGGTATAAATCTGTATAAAATGTGTGTGTTTGCTTCTGTTCAACAGCTTACAGGAGTGGCCAGATTTAATAATGGTACTGTGGCTGAAGGCAAAATAGACCTGAGGTTTGATGTAGAGGATGAGAATGATAATCCACCTGTGTTTGTTCCAGTACCTCCAGCTACAATCAAAGAGTCCAGTCCAGCAGGTAAAATATGTTGTTTTCTTCCCCAACATTCAGAATACAATACGACTCTCTGCTCTTTTCTTTCACCATACAATAAATAAACCCCATGGTAGTGCTACAGAAAATAGAAACAAGTTGAACCAAATTAAACATGTTAATAAAACAATGAGTCAGTTTCCTCTTGCAGTACTTGACAGAGTTCCTGCTGCACTGAAAGTCAGAGACAACTGCTTAAGTTCAGTCCGGCTGCCTGAAGAACAAACTGATATTTGCTCAAGTTGCTAGTTTGGACACTCTATGAGCTTTCCTCTAACAGCATTCTCTGGACAGAAATGATACCTGGTGCCCAGCTTCTGTGCTAGTAAAGCTGCAAGAAGAGCAAAATCATGACTATGTTATTTGCATGTAATTGTGCTTTGTTCCACCAGTGTCCACAGCTGATGAAAAGAGCAAGTCTAAACAACAACAGTGTTTGTTTTCTAGAGGCTGAACACTTCTTCCACAGCTACTGTATATTATTTTGGTTGTAATTCATCAATATACAACTAAAACCAGTATATCATATGAAAGAATGGGTACCACACAGTTGAGATAAACACTGGCACTCCTGGAGTGTAACCTTTTTAATTTTTTAGTTTAATGTGAGACATGCAATGGAGCTACAATAGAGACATACAGCACTGTTATCTATTTGTGAAAAAACACAAGAAAAAGCTGCTGAATGTTGTCTTCCTCTGCTTTTTGTGCAGGGACTTTGGTTGGCATGTTAACAGCTACAGATGCAGACAAGGCCAACTGCTCCCATTCACAGATTGCCTACAGCATTAAGAAGCAGGAGCCCTCTGATGGCACAGATCTTTTCTACATAGACAGAAACACAGGATCCATCTACGTCAAAGAAAATACCTTAGACAGAGAGGTCAGATAGATATATGTGATGGAAACATAATTTAATCTACAATACATTTGTTTATGGTTAACAGGATTGCTGTGCCCATCTTTCATCCAGTGATAAACCTGTGTTGGTCTCTTTGTTATCCACAGACACAAAGCTCCTACATTTTAACAATTACAGGAAGTGATCTGAATGGAGCTCCTGGAGGCAACACAGGCACTGGGACCATTCATATCAAAGTAGTGGACATCAATGATAATGTGCCCACGCTGGAAAAAGACCAGGTACCGGTTGTGTATAAACATATATCTCTGCCTCTGGTACAATGCTTACAAAGTTTACAGACAATATGGCGTCTTTGTTGGGATTCAGTCTGTATGTATTGATGTATTGATCAAAACTTTTAAATCCAAGATATTTGAAGTTGTTGACCCAGTCAACTGTCTTGTTGTCAATAGAGTTCAGTTAAGTGTGGGGTGTGTTTGATGTGCTGATGATCAGTTCTTTTGTTCAGCTGGAGGTAGTTGTCAATGACTGTGAAATGTGAAATCAAGTGTTAATAAGCTGAGTTATTGTCAATGAGTAGTCCAAGTATGGCTGTGTATTTGAAGTGAAGGGCTGATTCAATCATTCATATAGATTATATAAAAGAAGAAACCAAGGACACCCAATGGATGGGGAGGGGAAATGTTGAGATGGTGATCATCAGATGTCATTAAATTGTGTTGAAAGCTCAGGTGATCCACAAAAAGGATTGAAGCAAATTCCCTAGGCCCAGTATTTCCAAAAAATCTAATCCAGATCAGAATCATCCAGATTGGATTAAATCTCAGAATAGGGTGGATGTAGAGATGCATCAGATATATGGCACATATCTAATCATTCTTTTATTCAATGCTTGCATATTCAAGTAACACAAACCATGCCAAAACAATATCCACTCTAAATTGAACAATTAGTAACCAATATCTTCAATTAGAACATCACACATTAATCTGCTCGTCAGCTAGAGAGGTCTGTTTCTCTGCCCTCTCTGTTTCTTTCCTCACCAGATTTAGTGATCTTGACTCTTGGGGTATTTTTGTGGACATTGTCTCTTAAGGGGTGGTTGCACCAAATTGTTCCCAACTCCTTAGCCCCACACAGCCCAGACTCACCACCTTATGGGACTGATTGAATGCCATGTAGAGCCTGGGATCTTTTTCCACCCATGATGTCAAGAATGACATCAGTGAACCAGCAAATTATACAATTTTGGCCTTTGTATTGTGTGATAGATCATGAGTAATGTGAAATATGCAAACTGATTTCAACTCCCTAACATTCACATGTCTGTGTTAATTAAATGTTGTATTACTTGGAAGTCTACCCAAAGCTTGCAAATCTAGATTGTGTGGGCCTGATCTTATGCTATCTGGATCAGAGTGATCCTGTCTCAAAATTGTTTGAAAAACCAGGACAAAACCAAAAAGATCAATTTGATTTGATTTGGTAGAGAAAAAATGAATCACAAACTCTGGATAATTCTGATGTGGAGTAAAAGGTTAGAAGTACTGGGCCCATGTGATTCCAGATGCTGGAGGAGGGAGTGGAGGAGACTAACTGTTCTGTTGACATAAGGGACTAGTGGACTGTTAACTGCTATTTTCCCCATGAGAAAAGCATTACTAGATCCATTAATTCACTTAGCAACACGTGATATTTATTCTTTTCAATTAACTAAGCAGTACATGACGAGTTTATTAGCTAACGCTACGTAAGCAACTGGGATATTTAGCATAAACCACCAGCTAGAATAAATAGTACTGCGTAGGTAATTTAAGATTAGATGTACACACATCAATGTTCCTGGTCAGAGTTGGAGTGTTGTCTGGTCAGGTCGAGTCAAAAATAAAAACAACAGCTGGCTGGTCTCCCACCTTGATGCTGGAAAAAACAGACACGTTGGACCTCTGGCAATAGGTCTGGCTATCTAGAGAAATCAACTGCAGAGTTGTTGGCAGAGTATGTCATTTAACTCTCTGTCACTCTGACACTGTCTGAGGAATAACTATCTTGTAGCTGAATTAAACTTTAACAAGAGCTGAAATGACTGTATATTTTTACTTTCAACTCACTTTTGATTTTGCTGTGCAGCTGCTGGCTATAGCTTAATATCTGACAGACAATAGAGTTATATCAATCTTATTTCCCAAAATGTGAAACAGTGTCTCTAAGTTGTTCAAAGTAATACTAGCAGTGAAATTGTTTTTCTTGTATTTTCTGTGCTGGTGTAGTATTCAGGCAGCATTGTGGAGAACTCCGCCCATGTGGAGGTCATGAGGTTTAAAGTGCTGGATGCTGATGAAGAGAAAACTGACAACTGGCTGGCTGTTTTTGACATCGTCACTGGAAATGAAGAGGGGACATTCAGCATCAAGACTGATCCCAACACCAATGAAGGTGTTCTGATGCTTGAAAAGGTAGATCTGTTTGTATTGCTGAAACGTGTAACCACAGAACAAATGGAATGCTGTCAAAGTATTGGTTTGTAAGGTATGAGGGGGAGGAACCCAATCCCTCTCTCCAGTCATTTAAACCAGCCCCTCTTCTATCTAAGAGAATTTATTATTTGTCATTTATACAAAGGACTGGCATTGAAATAATAGGATTTAAATACAATTTATATTCAAGTAGTGGCTGTTGGCATATTTTTCACTACAATCATAGTCAAATCTAACATAAAGTATTTTTTTAAATCCCTTTCAATGCCTCATGACTAAAAGGCACGGCAAGTTGTCAGATGATGATAGCAGTATGTGGTTTTTCAGACCTTGTGCAGCACATGTTAAACAGTAACCTGTGAGAGTGAACTGGTGTGCCTCCATTCTGTTTTTCCTTCCAGCCTGTTGATTTTGAGGCAAATCCTGATATCAGTCTTGGAGTGGCAGTATCCAATGTTGCACCATCTGTTGGGGGTGGAGGCAGTGATGGTGGGAATCAAGGAGAGGGAGATGGAGAAGGACAGGGGGTGGGAGCAGGAGAGGGAGGTGGGGATGGAGAAGGAGGGGGGGAGGGAGCAGGAGGTGGGGATGGAGGGACTGCAGCTGACTTGAGTGCTGGAGCCGGTGGAGCTGGAGCTGCTGGAGCTGCTGGAGCTGGACCTGGTGGCTCAGCTAAAAAACCTTCCACAAAAAAGAGGCCAAGAAAGGGCAAACTTTACCCTGTGAGCATTGCAGTTTTGAATGAGCCCGAGGGGGTCACCTTCCAACCCTCAGTGAAGCCTGTCTCTGTTTCTGAGAACCCAGAGGAAAATCCATTAATGGAAGTCATTGCTGTCTATGCAGCCACTGACACCGACACTGGAGAGCCTGCAGAAAATGTTCGGTGAGATGAACTCATACCTAACTTTTAGTGTAAAAAGCTCCATATATGCCTGTTCCTAAAAAAGCAATTTTAGGAAATTACTGAGATACTTAAAATAGGTCACAGCCATGTCAGCAGCTCTGTAAGGATGCCAGATTTATCATAAGTGAAACCAAACTGTTAGATACAAAAACCAAAGTATCAGACTAACTGTGAATTTTCATCTAGAGTCATCTACAAATAAAGAATTCAAAGAACACTAATGTCTGTAACAAATTACATGGTAATACATCGAGCAATTATACTGACATTTCATTAGATATGTTCCCTCAAGATTCATCCTGTCCAAATTTAAGGCCAATCTACCCAATAGCTGTTAAAATATTTCAATTTGGACAAAAGTGGTGGACTGATTGGCCAACTGACAGACATTGTCATCCCATTCCTGTGTGGTTAAAAATGAAACTACTCTACATTGTATATTGGTATGAGGTGTTTTTTCTGAGAGATCCCACACTGATGAATGATATTTTGACCAGTGGATAAATTAAAATATATGACTGCTTTGATTGCTGTAATCTAAAAAGTAAATGTTGCTGCATGCTATCTCCACAGATATGCTAAAGGATATGATCCTGACAACTGGCTGTTGATTGACTCAGAGACAGCAGAGATTAGACTTCAAAAGGCCCCAGACAGAGAGTCCCCATTCTTAGTGAATGGAACTTACTACGCTAAAATACTGGGCTTGACTCAGGGTAAGCTCTGTTTGTGGATAATAGGTATAGCCTTACATGTAGAAAGCTGGTCTCCAGAGGGTTTGGGGTTTCTGAGCCTTCCTTTGAACTGTTCTCTTGTACTTCCATGGCCAGAAGTTCAGACTTTAGGCCACTGCTTGAGGATCTTAAAGTCCCATTAAACAATATTTTTTATCAATACTGAGTGCATTTATGTGAACACTAGTATACTAGCCATGACCAGATTTTTGGACTATCTTGGTTGTGTTGCACATGTTAACACCTTATCCTGGTTTTCAGAACCCTGGGTATGCTACCTTGAGTATTCAAACCATGATACTGTGGTTGTAAACACTTGATCCAGGTCTCTGAACATTCTCGGTTGGTACGGAAAATAGTGGCTCAGATGGTGAAAAATCAGGACATGCACACAGATGATCAGAAACTCAGTTACTGATTTGATCATGTCTACAGGGATATGAATAGCTAGGTGTTTCATATTCTATGTAAGCATCACATTTTGAATAAGATCAAAACCAGGGTTAGGCAGGGTTAGCATACTAGTGCACAAGTAAACACAATCACTGAATTACATGGATTCCAGTGGTGTGGGGTTACTAAAGTCACCAAGATTTGCTGTTTGGTCTCTGTTGTGGATTGTATATTAATTTCAGGCTGTTAATTTGAGAATTAATTACTTGATATGTCGTCTGGTTTTCAAGACACAAAAGCATGGATGTTAACAGACATTTAAAAAAATATATAATGAATAACCTAAATAATCATAAAATAAAATAATCCAAGTGACACAAGGCGATCAATGTAATTAAATCAACAAGAACACAGAGGAAAGGGCTCTCTACATTAAACTACTGAGTAAAATAAATGAACACTGCCAAACAACGCAATAATACGTCCAAGTACTGAGTCTAACTTTCAAGAAAAATGAATATAAATACAATCAAAATACAAAATACAGTACAATACAATCAAAAACAAGAAGACATACTGTATGTTTGAGGTAAACAGGCAAAGAGGCCTTGAAGTCAAGACAAATCCCAATTTTGTTATAAATAAGTGCAAAACAGATAAAGTGTGTTGAGTGTGTCTCAGTGAGTCTGATGATCTGAAGGGAACAAAGAGCAACCAGTGAATGTTTTCTGATTTCCAGACATGCCTCCCAAGATGGTCACAGGAACAGTTGCGTTGCAGGTAGGAGATGTAAATGATAACTGCCCCACACTGACTAACGCCGTGAAGTACATCTGCTCAGACACAGAAGTAGTTGATGTCACAGCGGTGGATGAAGATGGAGAACCAAATTCAGCCCCTTTCAGCTTCAGCCTTGTGGCAGAGAAGAGCCAGGGGGAGTGGAGGGTTGAACCTTTAAATGGTATGGACACCTTTATTTTAGTCATTATTGCCAGTTTGTGTGCTATTGTTTTCATTTAGGAAGCAGTGATGATTGTTGTGATGACAAGTCTCCAGCTGCTCCTACAACTCCACTCAACACCTGCTGCTATAATTAGAAATGACTTATACTGCTATTAGTTGTAGTGCTACGTTAGTAGTTAATACTTTAATTAATAACTACTATCATTATTAGTACTGTATTATTGGCATCACCTTACATCTTATATGGAACCCTGCCCACTATGTTCTTCTCCTACTATTCTCTACCCCCCCCCAGTGATTAAAACCATCAGAAAATTATTGGTACCTATCGACCGAGCATCAGTGATATTGATTGATATTGATATTGACTCCACCTTCAAAATAGTTTTATTTTTATAATTTGATTATTTATTCATTCATTCATATAACTTTTGTGTTTTGTGATCTGTAATTTAATTATACACACTTAGTTGAATTGAATTTTGAGTCTTGGAGTTTCCAAATAACAAGGTGGAGAGAGGACATAGGTGAAGTTTAAAGCCATTTTCACATAAGAACCATGCACAATGTAAAGAGAATCCAGTCAGAACATTATCAGGAGTTGCCCTTTCACACATGCAGAACACAACCAGACATTGTCTATATGAGACATGTTCTGACCAATTGGAAATCCTCTGTTTGGTTTACAGACTTTATGCTGGGCAGTTGGCAGGGTGAGGTATGTTTAATGCCCAGTCTGAGTGATTCAGACATTTGCATTCACACATACAGCTTCTCCAGGTAATGTCTTGAAAGGCTCAGGGTTGCAGTGATTGTGTGAATGATTCCACAAAGCCAAGTCTTTCTAGGATGGCACACAGGAATTTCAGGCAGATGTTTTCTCAGATTTTTTGAAAGGATATGTTCAGCGTTGCTGGATGAGTGTCTGCCTTTGATGAAGCTCATCTGATCAGGTTGAATTCTAAATGGAGTGGCTGCATTGACAGTTAGGGACAGTCACTAGGTGGTGATGTAGGTCCATGTTGGGTTATAAGAGAGGTGAGATGATTGCTGAGTTCAGGTGTGTGGGGAGTCTAAATGTTTCTATGTTAATAATCTGTTGAAGACAATAGACAGAATGCTGACCTCTAATGTTTGTAGAGGTCAGCAGGGAAGTCAGTGCATCCCAGTGCTTTTGTTTGGCATACAGTTGGAGGCACTGCTCATCTGGCCAGATGAAACTATTGTTAATGACACTTAAAGAGTGTGATGTTCTTTTATCTTCACTGAGACTGTAAGACTGCTCTCTTTCTTGCTTGCTCTTAGATACCAGTGCCTCCCTCAGGGCTTTGAGACCGTTGTGGCCTGGACACTGCCAGGTTGCCTTCATCATCCAGGACCAGCAGGGCCTCGCCTGCCCAGACCCTCAGTACCTGGATTTACATGTGTGCTCCTGTGAGGAAGGAGAGACCTGCAAAGCAGCAGGTGCAGGTGGTCGAGGAGCCTTTCACAAGGAATCCTTGTCTTCATTTGGGTGGCTGGGAGTGGGGACACTGATCCTGGGACTTCTGATACTGCTCAGTGAGTATGAGCTGTACAATAAAATACACCTAAGGAACAAATGATAGTTATGATGCACTTTGTGGATTTGGATTACTCCTGCAGTAGTGAACAATTATAGTTAGTTAGTTAGATACAATACAGGACTCAAAAAAGGACAAACAGCGGGGACACACTATGAACAACTAATGTCATTTAATACTATCAACTTAAGTAGAATGAGATCAAATGGACTGTTTACTATCATAATTGCAATTGGCAAGAAACACTTGTACATATTTTTGGTGATTTTTGTCCATAAGACCCCCTGATTATCAGGAAGCTTATGGCAATATTTTTAATGGCCTGTTCACCTTATGAATGAGTGATATCTGTCTATCCAGATAGTTTTGGTTTTATTCATCACATTTGAAAGTCTGTGACTTCTGCTGCTACCCCAGCACAACAGAGGCAAATAGAACTTTGTGTGTTGATATTTTAAAATCTCACTGTGGCGTCTAGAGGAAGAGTTCCTCTGGTCATGAATTATTAATTGGGACATTATTTCTGGAATGAGAGACTTTGGAGGTGGATATCTCAAAATCTCAGCCAATACAAATAAAACTATTCCCACCTCTAGATACCAATTGTAGTGTGAGAAAATATTTTTTGGACAAATTGATTGTAATTGTATTATTATTATTATTATTATTATTATTATTATTGTCACAAGTTTTGCCTTCTACTATGGTTGTATTTTTCAGGTCTCCTCATGTTGACCTGCTCATGTGGAGAAGTGTCAGGGATCTTTTCTGAGCTTCCTTTTGATACCAGAGAATCCTTGATTGTCTATCATACAGAGGGCAGAGGAGAGGACAAGGTAAAACATATGTATACATATATGATATATTTTACATCACAAAAAGATCATTTAAAGTTTCGTCTCTGCTCTGCTCTCTCCTCCACTCATATCATCCTTCACCCCATAATGGCCCCATACAATAGCTATTGCTATGCTGAGCATGTTGTTACAGGTATGGTAACAGTGAGCAGATTATTCAGCATGTCCTCCTGTATCTCCTGTATGTCCTCCTGTAAATTGTCCAAATTCACCCAACCCACCTTCAAAATACAATTCCAGGTGCATTTAGATAAGGCCTGATTGTCTCAACAGACATGATGCAGTCATTGCACTGGTTGATGTACAGTCATGTGAGAGAAAGAAAGAAAGTATACCCCCTTAGAATTCTATGGTTTTACGTATCAGGACATCATAAAAAAAATCATCTGGTCCTTAGCAGGTCTCAAAATGAGGTAAATACAACCTCAGATGAACATCAACACATAATATATTACACTGTGTCATTATGTATTTAACAAAAACTAGGCCAAAATGCAGAAGCAGTGTGTGAAAAATTTACTACACCCTTACTGCTTCCATAGGAATTAAGAGGGTCAGTAGCAACCAGATGTTGCCAATCAAATGCCCTTGATTAACTGATCATCAGCAAGTGTGAGCACCTCTAATAAAAACAGAAGTTCCAATCTATTTTAAGTCATTCTACAGCAATAAAGATTATTCACAAGTGGAAAACATTCAAGACAGTTGCCAGTCTTTCCAGCAAATTCACCCCAAGGTCAAACCGTGCAAAAACCCAAGAGCTACATCTCAGACTCTACAGGCCTCAGTTAGCATGTTAAATGTTAAAGTTCATGACAGCACAATTAGAAAAAGACTGAACAAGTATGGCTTGTTTGGAAGGGTTGCCAAGAGAAAGCATCTTCTCTCTCAAAAGAACATTGCAGCATTAGCTAGGTTTGCAAAGTTACATCCGAACAAACCACAAGACTTCTGGAACAATGTCCTTTGAACAGACAAGACCAAAGTGGAGATGTTTGGCCATAATGCACAGCGCCATGTTTGGCAAAAACCAAACACAGCATATCAGCACAAACACCTCATACCAGCTGTCAAGCACAGTGGTGGAGGGCTGATGATTTAGAGCTTGTTTTGCAGCCACAGGACCTGGACTCCTTGCAGTCATTGAGTTGACCATGAACTCCTCTCTATACCAAAGTATTTAGCGTGAGGCCATCCGTCTGACAGCTAAAGCTTGGCCGAAATTGGTTCATGCAATAGGCCAATGATCCCAAGCATACCGACAAATCTACAACAGAATGCTTGAAGAAGAAAATAATCAAGGTGTTTCAATGGCCTAGTCAAAGTCCACACCTCCACCAGATTGAAATGCTGTGGTGGGATTCTGGCGGGATGATGTGAAGATGCAATTTCCTTGGAATTTCTATTTTGAGGAATTTTATCAGAATCTAATTCCATATTAGCATGAAGTTTATGTTAGTTTCACTCAACAAAAGATTATTTCTGCCCCCACAAACACTCTGCCAAACTATGAAGGCATCTTTTCAGTAGAAACAACCTAAAATGTCTGTTCAATTTCTGCCCTTGTTTGCTTCAGGATGTCCCTCAGCCCACCTCTCCAGTCCAGATGACACCTGCTGCTACCATACCTGCTATACAGGCCAGCAACACAGTATCCAAAACCAGGGCAAACACAACAACTTCTTTCATGACTCTTAACACTGCCAACAACACTTACAAGTCCAGGCCTGAGGCTGCGGTCAAGATCCAGGAGAGTTGCTTTGAAGGCTCCATGGAGAGCCAAAGGGAAAGGTACTCAGTGGATCAACACCTGTTACAGTATCAAAGCATGGATGGCATTTCTCTCCCAGATGTGTTTCTGCATCAGTACTACTCACAGGTGAGGAACCATCAGGCTGATGCTAGTTTATTACAACTATTTTAATAGGTTTGATTATTGTTGGTAGCATTGTACATGTGGGAAGATGGTGATGTCACAACATAGAAGTCAAGGTTGGAAACAAACAGTCTCTCCACATGATCTAAACCAGGAGGTTAAAATGAATGTTGCTAATGATCATTACACAAGCTAACTGTGTGCACAAAACTACAGTAAGTGCAGTAAGTCAAAGTAAAGTAAATGTAAAGGCTACTTTTCATTTCACAGGTGAAGAAGGCGATATGAAAGTACATATATTTTAAATGTGGTTACATCGCTTCTACAAGTGGATAGACTGATGTTTACTGCTTTGATATTACATAAAATAATAGGATTTCATTTACATTAAATCTACCTTTGGGCATCAGATAGCCATCAGTCTAATTAAGTATACTAACTATCAATTTAGTATCTTGTTTGATAATCAATAACTACCACCAAAATTACCAGTAGTTAGTAAAAGTAAAAGTTGGTAAAATTTGTGAGTTCGGCAGTGTAGAGGAATATTATTGGCAATATTCACACTATGTACAGGTGTGTGTGTGTGTGTGTGTGTGTGTGTGTGTTTGGGGGAAATTAGATAATGGTAAGATGGCTGATTTAAGATTTAACCAAGATAGCGAAATCAAAAGATGGCCTCTAGGACCGACTGCATGTCATGTGCTGGAAGTTAACAAAGGAGCTTTTCTAGTCATCTATTCATATTGACCACTCAAAGAGCTTCACACTACACATTCACCCATTCACGCATACATTCATACAGCACTTGTTCTATACATTTTAGTGCTCTTTAATACAGATACACACATTGACACACTGACACACACAGTATCTTGCCCAAGGATACTTCGGTACGAAGACTGGAGAAACCAGGGATGGAACCACTGACCTTCAAATTGGTTGGTAACCAATATACCTCCTGAGCCACAGCCGAGTGTTCCTTTGTTTAAAGCCAAATCAGAAGGTGACAGGTAAATGGGGAGTTTAGCAAGTAGCATGAAAGACAGGAAGATGTACCTTCACTACTGAAGTTTAGTCCAGTGCAGGCCTGTGCTTCAGGAAAGCCTCAGAGCAGCAGCTCCTGTTGATTAGCTGGGCAGAAAGAGAGAGCTCCTCTCTCCTGAGGAGTTGACTGAGAAGAGAGGGTGTGACACCAAGGATCCTGGGCTATGCAGTAACCAATTATAGCTGTAATTGTAGATTTTACACCAAGAGTGTGTGAAGCATGCTTGGAGACTGACTTCAGCGATTCTCCTTTGTCTGTGGAACGAAGGGAGCTGTATGGTCTCGATCTCCATTTTGAATGGGCTGAGGCCCAACAGTAGTGTCCTAAAGAATGAGATCACAGATACAAGTGGCCAAAAGGAGTTTCTTTAGTAGGGTGTCTGGGCTTAGCCTTAAAGATAGGGTGAGAAGTTCAGACATCTGGAGGGAGCTCAGAATTGAACCAGTGCTCCTTCATGTGAAAAAATGCCATCAGGAGGAAATCCCAGGGTAGACCCAGAACTCGCTGGAGGGGCTACATATTCCATCTGGCCTGAAAATTCCCCAGGAGGAGCTATAGGCTTGAGCTGTTGCTGAGGAGATGGACATCTGGAATACCTTGCTCAGCCTGCTGCCACTACTACCCAACCTTGAATAAGGATAATAAGATGCATGCACTGATGGACATTAAAATCTACAACTCAGACAGGTTACAAAGCTTCACGAGTTAGTATGATTCAGCTTAAGTGAAGTACAGTGAGCTTGTTTCCCTCAATAAATCATACTTCAGTGGATACATTTATGTAGGCTATACAACCATCACATACAAAAGTCTCAATTTACTCAGAATGGTACAGAAACAAACAAACAACAAAAAAACAACATCACCAGTAGCAGCTGTTCTGTGGAGGGAAACACCTTGTTGATGAGAGAAGTCAGAGGAAAATGACCAGACTGGTTTGAGATCAAAGGCTTTAGTAACTCAGATAGCCACTCTTTACAACTATGGTGAGCAGAAAAGTCTCAGAATAAACACCTCCAACCTTGAGGAGGACTGGCTCCTGTCAGCCAGGAACAGAAATCTGATGCTGCAGTGGACAAAGGCTCACCAAATTCGAACACACAGACACATGGCCTGGTTCTGATGGATCTGGATTTTTGCTGAGGTGGCAACAACAGGCTGTGTCTAAGTGAGAAAGTTTTATTCATTGGATTTTACATCATCATGTTGATTCAGTATTCTGTATTATTGTTGACCATGTTCATCCTTTTATGGCCACACTTTCCCATTTTCTAATGGTTACGTCCAGCAGGTTAATGCTCCATGTCACAAAGCAAACTTTGTTTCATGACATGACGTAGTTAGTGACTTCACCGCATCACCAGTGGTCTCAAATATAACCATTGCATAAGGGGCCTGAATGAGGCATATGCAACTTTCCATGCAACATTTGGGATCTATAAAAACATACTTGACGGGAGAATGTGCTCACCTGTATGGAACACACACAGCACAGAGCGCAGGAGTCAAGTCAAGTCAATTTTAGTTCTACAGCTCCAATTCACAACTGAAGTAATCTTGAGGCACTGTACATATAGAGCAGGTCTAGACCATACTAAAATTTACAAAGAGAGACCCAACAGATCCATGAGCAAACACTAGGCGACTGTGGCAAGGAAAAACTTCTTTTTAAGAGGCAGAAACCTCGAGCAGAACCAGACTCAGGGTACACAGTCTGTCATAACATAAGTAGTAGTAATAATAATAATAATAGTAATAATTAAAGCTGCGAGCAGCATTGAATGGACACTCGCACCCCTCGCCAGTCAGCAGGAGACTCTACAGCTCCAGAGGCAGACACCTGCAGTAAGCGACAGTAAAAGAAAGAGAGACAGAAGCACAACCTGGGCACTAATGTGCTTGAGGGGGAAAAAAAACAAACAGAGTTAGAGTAATGCAGTGATTTTAATACAATTTACAGTAATCTCCTTATTGTGACCTTATGGTATCTTTTATCATTTAGGAGTAAAAAGGACCCTTTAAGTTCGACAAATAGCGATTTGATTTATATCAAGATATATATTGATATCGACCGATATGAAAAATCATATCATAAGATTTTTTCCTATATTGCCCAGCCCTTTCCATCAATTATAGATTCACCTTATCATAAGCATTTAAACCAGCAGTGTTATTTATACTCGTGCCTGTACTGAGCCATAAATAAACTGTGTTCACCTATCAAACTTTAATTTTCAATGCCACTGATTGATCTGATAATTTTGGCACGGTCTGAAGAGATCAGTCTGACTGCTGTAAACATATAAATCGGGCATAAATTCTGCATCATGGATGCACTGGTTCTGCTAAAAGATTAGAGTGAGTGGAAGAATTAGGAGGGAACACAAATTCAGGGACCGCAAAGATTCCTTGGCCTTGTATGATGACTCGCTAGTAGATTCCCTTGAGGTGTGCAATGCGTCAGGAGCGGAAGAGCCGCAGAGGAGACAGGTTGACAACTAGCCAGGTTACATGCCAGCATTACAAGTCTGTAAAATCATAGATGGACAGACGCTGACCTCAGACATCGGTGAGGGCGGGGGGGTGGCGTATCATATAGTTATACACGGATGCCGGAGGATTATTATTTCACTTGCAAGTAAGTAACATCATCAGTAATGTAATGTCATCAAAATTCATCCAGGTAATTTGTGTTATTGTTCAGACTGTTCAAGTTATGCTGGATTTCATCATTACTGACAAGAGACAAGAGTTACATGCCTCTAATTTTCTTTGTGTTAATGTTGCTTTATGTGCAGAGTGCAAGTCGTGCAGGAGAGAAGCAGTCAGCACAGGATGGTCTGTTGGTTTATGACTACGAGGGACAAGGTTCCTCTGCTAGCTCAGTGGGCTGCTGCAGTCTCCTGGAGTCTAATGATGACCTGCAGTTCCTCGATGACCTTGCACCAAAGTTCAAGATTCTGGCTGACATCTGTTCTCCTCCTAGACGTCCAACACCTCTGACACCTAAAAAGATTGTCATCCCTCAGGTGGATAACATTGACTACATTGTTGGGCCTTCATTGGAGACTAAACCATCTAGCATCCATGGCAGGAGCCCAGAGTGTAGCCAAAGTGTCAGCCAGTCATCCACCAGCCTCACAGGCCTGAACGAAACATTCACCAGCAGCATGCATAGGCAAACACCCACCAGCCTCAGTGGCTTTGATGGAGCAACTTTCAATAACATGCATGGCCAGTCTTCACACATCACCACCAACATCACACAGTCACCCCCTGTTAGTCCCGTTAGTACAGCCATGCTACCCTCTCCTGGCCTGACACTTCTACTACAACAGCAGCCTGTCTACTACACCACCACCCCTGTGCTGCAGCCAATGCATTATGTAGTCCAACCACAGCTTCAGAGTACTGTGCTGCTGGCTGAGGCTCCTGTCACTAACCGGCAGGGCATGATTTTGCAAAACGGGAGTTCAGAACACAGTGAGCACATGCTGCAGGGGGCAGACACTCATGGGACTTTAACCCTCAGTCGAACAAGAGGAGACAGACAGCAGTGTAATACAGAGACTCTGATGGGTGGACACATCAGCAGCAGAGGCCAAAGAGGGCCACATAGTGTTCAGAGCAGACAGGAGAAGTATCAGGTCGACAGCATCACCTTTCATGTGTTAGAATAGCATCATAGCACATACCAGCCACATTTGTGTCTGTAGGGACATCACAGCCATAATCACTCTGCCACCAGACCCTGATGGCCCCCAGTGGATGAATCCTACTGACACCTGTGATCCTCTGACTTTTTTGTGGATATAATGCTAGTTCATTACAGTAACAGAGTGGTGCAAAAGCTGAAAATCCTCAAACACACTGGACTAGTGGACTAGCTTACTGTCATGCTCATTTGAGCTGAGAGAGGTAGAACAGGAAAGAGCAGATAGAGTAGATGGCAGTACTGGGCTACTGTAGTTGTCATGAATCATCATGAATCTGGATGGGTCTGTGTGTGCAGCACAGTAATACTGTACATTCAAGCACTAGATGGCAGCAGAGCTTTTCTCCCTGTTTATTCTATCATACATTATTGAATAGAATAGAATAGATCATTATTGTCAATGTTTATTTCAAAACAACAAAACACCATTTAGCAGCTCTTAGAATGACAGCACAGATACATATAAAATGTCAAAAGGAATATAGAAAAAAGTCAAACAGAATAAAATTAAGTTAAATAAGAATAATGAATATAAAAATAGAGAGGTGAGCTTGCTTTAACTTCCTGGGGAAGTAAAGCCTCTGTTGGGCCTTCCCCACCTGATGGGAGATGATGTGTGTGGTCCAGATGAGGTCAGCTGAGATGTGCACACAGAGGAATTTGAAGCTCTCTACCCTCTCTACCTCCTCACCATGTACGCACAGGATGAGAGTGGATGAGGTGTGATGTCCCATCCTGACGTTCTGTGGTCTGTTGCTCAGGAAGTCTAGTATCCATGTGCACAGTGAACTGCCTAAGCCCAGGTTGCTCAGTTTCTGAACCAGTTTGTGAGGGATGACTGTATTAAACGCTGACCTGTAGTCCACAAACAGCATCCTTACATAGGTGTTGTCCTGGTCCAGGTGTGTAAGGGCTGTGTGGAGCGCTGTGATAACTGCATCCTCTGTTGATCTGTTTGCCCGGTATGCAAACTGGTGTTGGTCAAGGTCGGCGGGGATGGCAGACTTAATGTATTGTCTCAGATTGGTTAGAGTGGGTTCCATTATATGGAGGACATATGGACATAATAAAACCATTTTACTGTTTATTGTACTTACGTGGTCTGGTGGAGGGTAGAGAAAATAACACATTAAGACCAATGTATCAGCTTGTTTTAGGGGGAAGGATTCAGGTTACATATTTATGTAATACAGGTTACATAAAATATTTTCATATTTTAAATTTATAAATGTTGTATAAAAAATAGCTAGGCTGGTCATATGGGTTGAAGTATTTTATGAAATAAGATCTATAATGGCTTTGCAGCTATTTCTAAACCTGCTGTTGCTTTAACCCAGAAGGTTTTTTTTTTTTTTTTTAGCTTTGTGTTATGAACATATTCTGTTGCAGTCAGCATTGGTTAGGGTTTACATGTAACTAGGGTGCCTTTTAGCCATCAAAGTGCTCTTAAGATGTTGCTTTTAAGAACTTATTTTAAACAAGTGTGATAGCCACAGCGCCATTAAATTGATAGATAAATTTAATTAAATTTAAAGTTATACAACGCCTTTTTACTCCGAAATGCCAATAAAGAATAGTTGCAATAACCACTGTGTGAAATACTTTGTGACAATCCAACATGGTGCATGCAGTGGGAAAAAAGGTCAAATGGAGGCTGAATCTTTATCTGACATTTGACTGATCAACTGTGTTCATGATAAGGAACTAAAGAATTCAATAAAAAATAGATAAATTAAGGCACACCCCTGCATGGTACAAATGCACAATACCCTGCATAAAACTGGGCACAGCTGGATAACCCTCATCAATTATTTAATTATTCAGACAGGACACTGGGATTCAACTGGTAGCTCACCTTGTGTGGAGAGGAGCTGATTCAGGGTTTATACAGTCAGAATAGCAGCAGACCTGAATTAGGCCTAAATAAGGGGACTGAGAGCAGAGCTGCACAGGTGGATGACATGTTACTTTACTTGTATTAACTGTACAGTTTGCAAAATTCCAAATGGTGCCAGTATCCATACAGCTGGTGTGGCTCTGATAAGCAACATCGGCTGTTTGTTCACTGTCAGCTGTATTTATTCATAGATAACATTTTTTTTTTTTGTCAATAACAAGAAAGTAAGTTGCTCACCAGTGTAGATGAGAGAAACTTCCAGAGGGACAATAATCATTGTAACACTCCAATCGCCAGTGATCTTGGCTTTATGGTAAAGAGGCCAGACAAAGCATCTCCTCAGTAAAAGACACATGAAAGCACATAAAGGACCTCTCAGACTGAGGAGCAAGATTCTCTGGTCTGATGAAACTAAGATTGAACTGTTTACTCATGTCTGGGGAAAACCAGACACTGCTCATCACCTGTCCAATAGTATGGTGGAGACAGCATCATGCTGTGCGGGTGTTTTACAGTGGTAGGGACGGAGAGAGTGCTCAGGACTGAGGGAAAATTGTAAGGGGTAAATGAACCAATGGAAACCTGGTCCTGAGTACTCAGGGCCTCAGACTGGGCTGAATATTCACCTTCCAGTAGGACAATGATACTAAGCACACAGACAAGACAAAACAGGGGTGGATTAGGGACAATTTCTTTGAATGTTCTTGAGTGGCCCAGTCACAGCTCTGACTCGAACCCAGTCCACCATCTATGAAGAGACCTGAAAATGACTGTTCACCAACAGTCCCCATCCAACTTGACAGAGCTTGAGAGGATCTGCAGGAAATAAATCTCCAAATCCAGGTGTACAGAACTCGTCAGTTTAAAACCAAGAAGATTGGAGGTTGTGATCACTTCCAAAAGTGCTTCAACTAAGCACTGAGTTGGGTCTACAGTTAGAAACCAGAGACCAAACAGTGCTTGCCTCATCCTTCTTCTCTTGCTGAGAAAAATCACAAATGTGTTTTGGCAGGACATTGCTGGAAGATTATTTTTAAAGCACAACATGTTTTTGATGGTCATTCCAAATGTTTGAACTTGCATGTCAGTCAACATGTGCCCGTGGGGAGAGGAGGAGAATCCACATAGCTCCTGTGTACATGAACATGCAACAGCAAGCTCTCATCTCCTGTTGTCTGTATTTAGTGAATTTGAAAAACACTGAAACCATGGTAAATCCAAATACTGGGCACAAAAGGAGCAATAAGAAGTTTACAAGATGACATGTCAAACCATGTGAGGAACTGGAGGTTGGGTCTTTACTTTGTCTAAGATTTGTCACTTGAACTCAGCACACACACATACACACTGCTCTTGATGTTTCACTGGCCGACAGATGATAGGTGTAACCAGTTGTTTGTGCCAGATATTCTCTATTAAAACTGCCAGTCATATCAAATAGTGTTCTTAATGAGAATGTGTCAGACCAAATACATCACTGAAGATCTCAGTGCAGCTGTGCATTTATGATGGCATTAAATGTGTGCATGCACTATAAAAAATAAATGCAAGGCTACAACATATGTTTGTTTCCTGGCCCTAAAATGATCTACATGGGATTTTAAGGCAATAAACAACTCTTTCCTAACTATTCAGTAACTATTTATTTTCCATTTGAAATGCACAGTATTGTATTTTTATATCTTTTCATCATGAAATAAGATTTTGGAAAAAAGCTCAGTCAAACATGTCTGTCAGATTTAAGGCACTAAAGGTAGTGCCTCAAAGGTCAGTACCCTGATGGTAAACCGAGCCTGGAAAACTGTGAACAAGAAATACTTGTTATGCATGTTGCAGCTACAGAAATACAAAAAGAGGAGTTTGTCACAGTCACAAAGAAATACAAGTTAAGGTGATCTTCATTATTGACACGGGTCATGACAGAAAGAAAAGAATCTGATTCTGAAGCCTTAAACTCCAGTGCTTGAACCAAGTTATGATTCCTTTCTTTGACGATCAAATTAATTCTCATAAACAAAAACAAATGTCAGCACCATTTATTACAATTTAATTTGAATTTTATTTCAAAGACTGTTTTGTAAGACAGGTTTTATTATTACGTCTTTCTTTCTTTTATACCATTGACAGCATGTTATTCATTTATGAACACTCAGAAAGGCCTCATTGAGGACTCTTTTACAAGGATGCTGAATGTATATGACAAAATCAAAACAACAACAACTAAAGCACAGCAAATTTGTAGGGAGTCAGACACAAAACTGAAATAATAATGACTAATCGGTTGTTAGTAAGACTGAAAAGAATCAAGTCATTAATTTTCACTCAGAGTTGTCTAATTGAGATGAATCATACCTTGGATGAGGTCTGTCTGAGTTTTGATGAGATCTCAAAGTGAGAATGTGGTCAGATCTCATCTAAGTTACATTATGAACAACACATTCTATCTGAACTAACAACACAAAACATGTTCTGTTAATATGAATCAAACATTCATAGAGTAAGTTGTAAAAAGTATGTTAACCATATTAGAGATATGGGTTAGAGCTACTCTGATTTCTAAAAAAAAAAAAAAAAAAAAAAAAAAAACACTCAGACATTTTTAAAAGCCAAAAGGAAACCCAGAGGAACAGCTTTAGGCTTAAAGGAATCATTGAAGCTGGTTACCATATGCAAATGATGGTGCATGAAATTTACTGCCTATTTTTCTGCATGTTCCACACAAGTGTGTGTATGTGTCTGTGTGTATACAGTATGTGGGGGTACAACCTGGGATACAGGCTTCTCTTACCAGAAAGTCTGGAAAGCCAACTTCCAGGTTAGAGAGCTTCAACACCTCATCAACTGAAATAATAAGATGGTCTCATCTGAGTATACACTCTCATCTTGCTTTTACAAAGCATTTGTTAAAATTGTGCTTTTAGAAGATGGGGTGTGACATGTGATGTCATCGTGAACACTAATTAGACCAAGCTGAACTATGTGTGTTCCAGTCAGAGTCAGCTGGTGTAATATAAAGACTCTATTCCCCAGTCCTTCAGTCGCTGCCATTGTTCTCATAATGACTTTTTAAAGCATATTTGATACTTACAATGGATAACAGAGAGCCTCCACAACACAAAAACATAAGTGATGTCAAGGAATACATATCGTTCAATAAACAGCCTTACCTGAATTTGTTTTTGTTCCTTTCAGCTTTAAGGTCTCACAAAACACAAACACAAAAAAACACAAAAAAAAGGAGCAGCAGAAACAGTTAGTCAGCAGTGGTTCAGTGTGTCGTCTGGTGTATTTACACAGTTAAAAGGCCTCTGGTCCTTCCAGACTGTCAGAGACTAAAACATCTGTACAAGTTGCTGGAAACAAACTTTTGTTGGTTTGTCTGGTCTCTGGGGGTTTCATGTGGTCTGCACCTTTGTCCCAAGCTTATGATGAATGTACCTAAGTTTGGCACTTAAAAATGTTATTACCTCACTGGGAGAACTTTATATTAGTTGACTGTGAGTACTAGATGAGCACTGTAGAAAACCAAAAGGATAAAATAACTATTTTCAGAAAAAAGTAGCAGATGCTTTCCTGAATACTTCAAATGTGTTTTTACAGTGTGAGCTACCTGTCTGTCCTTGTCAGCCTAATCAAGTGTTCATCCCTGAGGCCCTGCCATAACCTTTCAAACTCTACAGCAGAGAACAGACACACCTTTGAGAAACACGCTTTTTGACGGTTTCAAAAGCACACATGAAGAGAGGGGAGGGAGGAATGGGGGGCGGGGGGGTCTTGTCAACATTATTTAAGGCCCATCAGTTTGCTCTTTGTGAAGTCGTCAGTGGGTTTGTACTCTCAGAAAGGACAGGCTGGCATATTCTGTGTCTTCCCTGCATTCATGGCTCGACTCTCCCTCACAGAAGCGGGCCTCCTGCTTCTGTTTGCGCTGGCCTTGGTGAGTATTCACCCTGAAGCAACTCATACCTTTCACCTTGACTCAATAGGACATGCGGGAGGCATGAGGGAGCTTGCTTTTACAGGAGAAAGAAGTATTCTTATTGTGGACTAGACTGCACTTTTAAAATGAAACATCATTACTGATCACGTTAAAACAGGCTCGGGTTCAACTTTAACTGCTTTTCAAAGCTGAATGCAGGTTGCACATCATGCCCAGCAGAAAATGTTGTCACTCACAGCACCAAAACATTCATTACTGCACTACCAAATAATGCACTGATAAATTCAAAGACTTGACCATTGGTGCATTTTTTCCTGTAATTATTTTAATCTGTGCTGTAACTACAGAGTACAGAGCTTGAGCACTGTTAAAGCTGCCTAAATTAGCCACACTGAAACAGAGCATATATGTGAATAAAATGCTGTGCTGAAGAGCTCGAAGCAGTAAAAGATGAGAAGTGTTGGTCTGTTTGTTCTGCCTGTAAGAGCTGCTCTGATACAGGTTTTTAAGTTTTTAAACTTGCACAACAGTTTACCATCCAGTGCGTATAGATACGCTATATCCAAAACGTACCCTTGAACCTGTGTTCATGTTGGTGGGCTTAAAATGTCCTGTTAGCTGTTTTTATCCTGCCCTCATGGCCAAGTATCTCCTGCTTAAGTATGAGCAGGGAAACCACACAGAACAGGTTCACATGCAGTGAGCTATATCATCATTATTATTTTTGCTGCTGTTGGTACTGTCGACGCTGTTGCGGTTGTTGCTGCTGTGGCTGTTGCTGTACTTGTGCATGCGGTGTTTGGACTGAGACAAACACAGATCCTCATCACTTTCTTTAAAAGCAATGAATGTGAATGTACACCATGGGCACATTTATTTTTGTCAGAATTATAAAGAATAAGCATAGCTTGTTTCTGATGTATTCATCTGTACGGAGCCCCAGAGTAGTCACGTCAAAAAATAAAAATAAAATGTGCGCACGAAATAGCAAAACGGGCACAAATTTTACTAGTAATATTCGCAGCGCAAGTATATACAGAGAGTCATGACAACAGGCAGGCTTTCACTCCTAAGCATGAAGTGCACTGCACCTATTTCAAATATCAGTGTTAAGATGATTGTTAGCTAGCAAGACAGCATTGGTTAGAGTAATTACGTTATTTAAATAGCCTGTAGTAGCCGACATTAATTAGTCATTCATTACGAGAATGTAAATCAGTCTGCAAACTGGGCCACACCGCTTTACCTGTGCAGTTCACACGCAGTGTTGTAATTACTAGTAAGTGTCACAATTGCACCGGGATCCCCTTCAGCTGATACTGAGGAGCTGGTCGGCACTCTGCGGCGCAGCTCAACGTAAGGTATGCCGCCCGATATGTGCCCGGTGCACGCCCGTGGCACCGGCTCTTCAGTCCGGTGCTCTTCAGAATAAGGAGGTGAAGAAAAGTCTGATGCGATTATGACGCTATAGATTTTCATGTTAAAAAGCTCCAGCAGTTCAAAACTCAAAGTCAGTACAGTTAACACCATAGTCTGTTAGCAGTGTTCAGCTGTGCGTCGACCTCTGAGCTGCTGCAGCAGGCGGGTGTATGTGTGTGTGTCCACACCCCCGGCATAGCTGTTCAGCACTGCTAGTCTCCTGCCCAGTCTCTGATAATGGCCATAATAAACAATGATTCATTTCATTTTATTATACCCTCCTTCAGAGAGAGAGAGAGAGAGAGAGAGAGAGGAGAGAGAGAGAAATAGCTTTCATATTATGTTCTGTCGACCCATTGACATAATCTAAATATAACCTGGTATCTCCTTCACCTTATGCTGACGAGCACCAGGTATGCTCACCGGTTAGCGTCGGCTCTGCAGAACTCACGCGCGGGAAGTCGGCGAGAGCAGAAGAGCCGGCGCCCTTTAGCTTAAAGTGAAGGAGCCTGACAGCTTCAGAGTCAGGTGAAGGAGGCTGATGTGGTTGGGATACTTTATAGTTATATACACTGTCATGATTAATGACTAACTAATATATTACGTATGGTATTTACTCTAACTAATGTTGTTAACTAATAATCAGTGTAGTAACTTAAAAGTCACCTATGTGCAGTGCACTTCGTGCTACAGAGTGAAAGCCTTTAATTTCCACCAGAGTTCATTCCTTCCACAACAACAGCATTAAGAACAACAGGGAGAGAAACTTAAAAATAATAATAATAATATAAAGAAACAGCTGAACAAAGATGTGAAAAATATCTAAATGAATAGAAATATGTAGAGAATTTTGAGGTCTCTTCAGAGTGATCAGTATTTGTAAATCCTGTTTGGTCATTATAATTAATAACAAATATGTATGAGGATGAAGTTTAGCCTCACTAACATTTATGCTGACTTACACTGTTATTCATTCACAGTGTAAGTCATTCATGAATGTTTTTTTAGTTTGGCTTTTATTTGACTTCAGTTGTGTTATAGTATGTGTAGTTATATATGTGTTACATATGTTAAATATGGTGCTGCTGGTATATGTTTGAACACAGTGTCAGTCCATCGGTGTCCAGGTGCAGATTTCCACCTTTCTGTCTTCTGTGCAGGTGCTCAGTGCTGAGGCAGGGCAGAGGTCACAGACACTGAGCAGGAAGAAGAGAGAGTGGATCCTTCCCCCGGCCAAGCTGATGGAGAACACCGACTACACACATAAGGAATTTATTGCCAAGGTCAGTTGACTTTTGTTCATCATAATGTTTGAAGGGAGCGGCTGTGGCTCAATCAGAAGGTTGATAGTTTGATCCCCAGCTCCTCCAGTCCGTGTGCCAAAGTATCCTTGGACAAGACACTGAACCCCAAACTGCCCTGATGTGTCATCAGTGTATGAATGTGTGTGTGCGTGTTAGAGAGCACTTAACATTTATAACATTTGTACTGTATACATGGCGTGTAAATCACAAGTTTCATCATATATTATATATGATATTATATCGACTCAATGGACAACGATTTGATGTTTGCCAATATCACAAAGTTTGCTATGATACGATTCCGATTCCATTTAATTCAGGAGCCAGCAATCGATGAGGTTCAAGGTTATCTCAAGGCACTTTTCATATAGAGCAGGTCTAGACTCTACTCTTATGTTATTACATTTATGAGGAGAGACCCAACAATTCCCACTATGAGCAGCACTAGGTGACAGTGGGGGAAAAAAATCTTCCTTTTAAGAGGCAGAAACCTCGAGCAGAACCAGACTCAGAGTGGGAAGCCATCTGCCTCGACTGGTTGAGTTGAGAGAGAGAGAGAGAGAGAGAGAGAATGAGAGAAAGAGAGGAGGAGAGAAGGAGAGAATGGGGTCCTGAGGTTGGGACAGCTTCCTGTGAGGGAACTTCTGATCAGGGGCAGATAGAACATGGCCAGGCATCCACAGTTGAGGTGGTGAAGGGGAGGAGGTGGGTTGTACAATGTTGCAGGTGCTGAAATGACACCTGAATGACAGCAGAGAGAGAGAAACATTTTAAACTGTGATAGCTTACAGCTGATTGGCTCTAGTTGGGTGTGTCAGGTTGTGACTGGATGAAAACAGAATTAGTAGGTGGGGCTTAGAGATAGCAGGAAGCAACTTGTGATTCAGCTGGTATGTGCAGACAGAACTTTCGCTAAGCTTCGTTTGTGACAAAACCAGCTGACATCTCTGTGCTTGCTTAGAGAGAGACGTTAAATATGTACGATGTTTGGTTGATATTTTCAGTTTGGAATCGATTGTATTGATGAAGATCAATGTATTGTTATCAGTGGCGCACCGTGCATTTTACACCTAGGCCACTAACCCATCTCTTAATACCATTATAATATTCATTATAATGTCACGACCATAGAAACCATCAAGGATAATCAGAAACACAGCATAACATAACTTTGTACAGACGGGCATGTAGCCAGAATAAATGCTATTACTAAGGCAATGCTATAAAGACCCAGTTAACACTAATAGGTCTCCAAACACTGTAGCCACAGCTGCTCCACACACATCATCTCCAGCAGAAGCATCAATATTAACTTAAAAACGTAAACAATACAGCGAGCGGGCATTCTCACCCCTAAAGCGAATTAAAGCAAGAAATACGACCTGACGGGCCACCACTGATTGTTACACCCCTAAAGTGCTGTGTGAATGTGTGTGTGAATGGTGAATGTGACCTATAGTGTGAAGCAATTTGAGTGGTGGATAAAACTAGAAAAGCACTAAGTACAGTCCATTTACCATTTAACATTTGAAGGAAACTGGCAAGGATGAGCATCAAACAAAGAACTGGTTTCTGCCACTAACCCTGCAGAGAAGAAACCTGTTTCTGTTCAGCTGTGCCACTGTAGTAAACTTAAGGCTACAGGTTTTTTTAACAGTGTGGAGATGGCAAACAAAATGTTATCTTTAGACAGATAACAACCTGCTCAGTGTTTTATTTTATTTTTATTTTTTAAAACTTTTTTTCACCAGTTTTGTCTGGGTAAGAGGCTTGTTTTTAGACCAGAACAAATATTTCAGGTTTGTTTATTACAGTTGTAAAAGTCATCTTTGGACCTGCTACAGCAATCAGAGCCTGTTAATTTCACAATCAAAAGTTAGGGAACAACATTTAAATTTCAATATAGATTATAATCATCTTTTTATTTTTATTTATAATTTTCTATTGTATTAATTCTAATAACATTTCCATATGTTGTAGCTGAAAAAAAATATATATGAGATAAAATTACTTACTGAAGTAAGTTACAATGCTGCTACTGTAACTATTTAAAAGAGTGCAGCTCAGCTCTCCTTCAGTGGTTTTCTTTAATATTTTGCACAGTGCTGTGTAGTATTTGATATATATTTCTAACATTATAATATTTATGGAGAGCAGAGTCAGTGTGGATCTGCTTTGGCAGGACATTTCTTAAGGTTTTGGACAATCTGTCTTCATCTCCAGCATTAAAATACCAAAATTCACAGCAGCACTTTACAGCAATGGTTGAAATGATCTCCCACCAACAGCACTGCAACTCGGTGGGGGATTTCTTGGACTTTATGATGCTGCCTTTGAAAAATGTGCCCTGGGCCAAATAGCTGACCTGAATCTCACCATGAATGTGTGTGTGTAACCATGTTCTACATTCTGCATGTTCTTAATATGTCTTTGCTACAACATGTGATATTAGAATCTGAAATTAGCTTTCTTGAGAATTAAATAAGAAGATCAATATACCACGCTCATGTCTGTGCATCACCTATGGACTTGAGCAGACAATCAGTTAGCGTAGCTTAGCATGAAGGTTGTAGGGGTGGGTTCTTGTAATGTGTATTATTGCAAATGTCAATACAATTTTGAATTCCAACTTTAGGAGAATAGACAGCTCTAATTCCTATAGGAGAATTTAGTTTTTTTGTTGTTTTTTTTTAAAGTGCACTGTTAACAGTCGACTGTTACTGAGAGTTGAAACATTTAGCAGTTTGAATTAATTTACCTTGTATCTTATATCCGCACATGGTGGGATGTTCTCCTCGACTGAATAACAAATGATTCAGAATGTGATAGAACACACTCACATGTGGCAATACATTATTCTGTTAATATATATAAACAACACATTCAAAGTATTAACCCTGAGAGAGACCTGACAAAACACTGAAAAGGCTGAATGTGCACAGATGATGGTGCTGAGCAGTTTTTCCACACTCTGCAACTTGGGCTCTTTTATCTTTATATGTAGTAATCTTGGACTTTATTACACTGTTTTGTCCCTGTGTTCTGCCTGTTGTACTCGCATTTATGTTTTTTTTTAAACACCTGGCTGCAACCAGATTTCCCCTCCTGGGATAAAAAAAAATTTGACTTGACTTGAAATATAAACAGTTTTCCACATCTGTGTTTTGTTGACAGATTCGCTCTGATAATGACAAGAATAAAAAGGTGGAGTATTATCTCTCTGGACCAGGAGCTGACAAACCACCCTTCAATCTCTTTGTGGTGGACCATGACACTGGTTTTGTAAAAATCACTGGTATTCTGGACCGGGAGAAACAGTCTTCCTACAATGTAAGTCTTTTTTTCTACAGAAAAGAAAGAAAAAAGAAAAACAAGAGCCATACAAGATATACAACAAGGAAAACAACCCCCTGCTGGCCACAAGTTTTACACTTGCACTTTACTTAACAGTTTTGCATATTCTATGCTAAATGCTGAGAAAGAATACAGAATTAACACCACGACAGAGCTGCAATGCAGTTTTAATTGGAGTGAAAATTGCAGTGTAGCTCTGTCTTCAGTGCAGACTGTTATCCACATATTCCACTCCCATATAGTTTCCTCACTTAATCTACAGCAGCTGACAATTGGGCGCTTTAGCCACACACACAAAAAAAAACACAGCAGCAATAACATTCACTTCCTGCAGGTGCCACAGGTCAGCAGGTCTAGGAGTAGTCTGACTATTTGTGAACAGCCCCACCTTATTGGGAATCTATGGCCTGAAAAAAACAGCAGCGAGAGAAAAGTTGAACTTGAAGTCTTTTCAGCTGTGTTTTTCAGTCGCCTGTCTCCTGGAACACATATGTCTGTCTACACAGGACACATAACAGCTCATGTTTTACTCATGCTATATGCCTGTAAATGTAGTCGAAAGGCTCTAAAGCATGTCTGCACTGGTCTAATCTCCTCATTTTCATGCACATAGCCACAGTGATTGTCTATTAGGCTGCAAGTGCTTCTGAACAACTCTACTGTACCTGAACACCTCCTGTGTAACACAGACAGTCCAGAGCTGCTCCTCTGCTAAAGTGCTTCTCACACCAAGTCTGTGTAGACGTGACAGACCCTAGAACACAAGGTCCATGAAGTGGAGTTCTTAGTTTTCAGCCACATTTTGTGACTCTCATCAGTGGTTGGAGCTTTGGCTTGTTATTAAGTTCAACTAACTAAATTTCCTCTGAACAAACTCCATCTGCTGATGAGTGCAATGAGGTGTTGTTTTAAATTTTGTAAAAAAAAAAAAAAAAAAGCCATGAATGCCATGATTTTGCATCTAGACACACTAATGTGTAACTGGATTTTTGTATTCCACCTTCACGTCTTAAAGGACCAATAGTGAACATCTAACACTGTCCCAATCCTCATGTACCTCATGCAGCTAACAGGAAGCGCTAAATACAGAGATGGGACCACAGCAGAGGAGGATATCCCACTGACAGTCACAGTCCTGGACCAGAATGATAATGCTCCTTATTTTGAGCTGCATACTGGTAACATCACAGAGGCAAGCAAACAAGGTAGTGCTAGACTCTAAACAGCTACATGAATACACTTGTCATGAATCATTTAAGTAGCAGCTAATGGAACCAGCATGTATATGGTTGCATTTGTAAACTGTTAACAGCTCTGAACTCTCCAAGTATAATTCAGTTCAAATTCATTTGGAATTCATATTCATATGAACTCTAAAGGCAGTCTGGCTGTAGTAGTTTGTGGCTGCTTAGTGTGAACAGGTCCAATGAGCACTGACCTGATGGATTCTACTGAGATGGATTTGTCCTGTTGTGATCCTCTGCAGGAACCTTTGTTATGCAGATTGAGGGGAAAGATGATGATGATCCCAATACAGTTAATGCAAAGATCTCCTACAGCATCATCAGTCAGGAGCCAGAAGGCACAGGTCACATGTTTACTTTAGATGAAAAGACAGGCAAACTGTATGTCAAAGAGCCTACACTGGACAGAGAGGTGAGTGTACATACGGTAAGACACAGTCTACATATTCTGCTGCCTTTCTGTTCACTCGACTCTGGAAGCTTCAAAAGCTTCTTATTTCACTCTCAACTGTCTGACAGGTCAAGTGAATGGCAGTACATTTTCTCCTGAATTCACCCAGTTATCCAGTTTGATCAGGAGAAACATTACTCACCTCTGCACTTTGTAAATCCTCTCATCTTTTTCTAATTTTCACACATCTTTATAAGCACTCACAACATCCAAACACTTATACAGCACTTTTCCAGGCACGTTGACCACTGCACATGCTTTACACTACAGGTCACATTAAGCCATTCACACACACATTCAAAGAGTGCTTGGTTTATATATATGCAGTTCTCTAACACACACACACACATCGATGATACAAATGGGGTACAGTACCTTGCCCAAGGATACTTCAGCACAAGGACTAAAGGAGCCTGGGATCGAACCACTGACCTTCTAATTAGTGACTTGCTCTACCTCCTGAGCCACGGCCATGCCTATAAAAGCCCACAGCATGAAAGTATGAGCCCGTTACTCCAGAGTTATGCTCTCCTCATACTGACAATCAATGATAAACTAACCTCACTTTCTTACAGTTTAAACTGTAAGATTTAAAAAAATGGACTAGAGCAAAATGTTCTCTGAAATTCAAGATCAAGGTGGAATAAAAGAAAGTTTTGCAGCAGCACTATTCTACCATGATCTACAATACATTCCTGCAGTGTTGCTGAACATGACGGACACCTAATTAGTTTTTGTCAACATATGCACAGTATGATCATATTTCATTTAGTAACAGAGGGATGTTTGTGCAATTCAGGTTTTGGTTTGCTGTTTTTCATCTGACAGACTCATGACCTCTACAGACTGGTTATAAAAGGGACTGATTTGGAATGGGGCGGCAAATGGGCTAACAGGGACAGGAACTGTGGAGATCAGGGTCCTGGACATCAATGACAATATCCCCACTCTGGAAAAATCTGAGGTGAAGAACACACACACAGCCATCACAGTTCTGGAGAGACAGGGAAAATGAATGATGTGAAGTGCACTATGAATAAACCCTCCTTTCACTAGTTTCTGGGTGGGATGGACATAAAACAGAAAACCAGAGTGTTTATAAAATAAACCTTTTGCACAGGTAGAACTCATACCATTAACAGTGCTTCTGTTGTTATTAATAATGGGCCCTGGAGGTAGGAAGATTCTAAATGGAATGAATTCATGTTATCAATTACATCTTGTACCTACCTATGATAAGACCAAATGTCTGATGTGAAAAAGACACTTTGGAGGAGGGCGTAGTCATAGAGTTGTGAACTACATTTTAAATTGACTAAATTTTAAAACAAAGATATTTTGGACACCGACAATGTACAACAGTTATACTAATCAAATTATTAGTAATCAAATATGGTTTTCAAATAAAGATTCAGTATAGTATTACTTTTCCTACGCAGGAGAGGTCAAGATACCCTCACTTGAACTCCATAGTATTGCTCAATAGCCAAAAAAAAAAAAAAACTAAAAAAAAAACACTACCTTTCCCACAATACAACTGACTAGCATACATTATTGACTCTTGTCTGCCTAGTAAAAGCTCAAGTCAAACCCATACCATCAATTCATCAGCAATACAAAGCAGTGGAATGCTAGACTGTGAGTACAAACATTAAGGGAAACACACTCCAAATAAAAGAATGCCACAAGCAATGCTCTATGGATCAGATACAACAAGGGATCAAAAACACATATTCAATTCAATTCAATTCAATTTTATTTATATAGCGCCATATCAAGGCACTTTTCATATAGAGCAGGTCTAGACAGTACTCTTTAAAATAGGTATTTAGAGAGAGAGACCCAACAAATCCCACCATGAGCAGCACTAGGTGACAGTGGCAAGGAAAAACTTCCTTTTAAGAGGCAGAAACCTCGAGCAGAACCTGGACTCAGGGTATATAACACAGCGAATTATATTTTATATGTAACTATATTTTAGGGACATGTTTTTTCCTCTAATTCAAACAGTGAGACTTATGTCCATCTTTAGCACAGAAACAGTTTCTGTTTCATCTTAGATTCCACATTTAGATTCATGTTCTTTTTTCAGTACTCTGGATCAGTGGATGAAAATGTCGCTGATGTAGTTGTCATGAGAATCAAAGCTCTGGACAAAGACCTTGAACACACAGACAACTGGTTGACGGTCTTTACAATTGCCAAAGGAAATGATGATAACCTCTTCTCCATTGAGACAGACAAAGAAACCAATGAGGGCATCCTGAAACTGATTAAGGTACTTAGACTTGTGTGATGTAATTTTATATGTTTTTCTTATATTTTGATATTTTAATTTGTTTTTTGTAGGTTTGTAACATTTCTTTGTTGATTCTTATTTCTTTCTGTCTTCTCTCTTGACCCTCTTATGACCTTCCATCTTGGACCAAACAGCCTGTAGATTTTGAAGAACTCCAGAATCTTGAGCTTGGCCTGCTTATTGAGAATGTAGCTCCTTTTGTGGAGGGTGGTGCTATTCTGATGGATGTGGATGTTCAGGTTGGAAAGGGTGGCCCTCTGGCAACTGGAGCTGGTGCCGGCACTGGAGCTGGCACTGGTGCTGGTGCTGGTGCTGGAGCCGGTGTGGGCGCAGGGGTAGACCTGGGAGTAGATGTGGGGGTGGATGCAGATGTGAATCTGGGTGTAGACGTAGGCCTAGACGCTGACCTGGAAGGGGGTGGAGAAGTAGGACTTAATCCTGAGGTGGGACTTGGTCCTGGACTTGGGGTTAAGCCTGGTGTTGGACCTGGAGTAGGTGTCGGACTTAAACCAGGTGTCAAACCAGGACCAGGAACAAAACCAAAGCCAAAGGCACCCTCAAAAAGCTATCCCATTAAGATAGCAGTGAATAATGTGCCAGAGGGCCCAGCATTCGTGCCTGACACCAAGAATGTTCCTGTATCTGAAGATCCAAATGAAGCACCTGAGGATGGTGTGATTACTGTGTTTGCTGCTGTCGATCCAGACACAGGAAAACCAGCTGAAGACGTCAGGTTAGTCAAGCTGCAGCTGAGGCTGATAGGAACGTCATTAGTTTTGCAGGCTATATACCAGAAAATACCAAAACTATTAACTTCATGGTGGTGCTACAAATTGTTGAGATTTTTTAATCTGGACCAAAGGACCAACCCACTGATGTTGCCATCACCACCGCTAGGGTAACAATAAACTTGTTAAAGAAAAACATTTTAACTAAGTATGTGTTTTAAGCCAAGAGGCAAGAGTTTAGCATAAATATTTGAAGAAGGGAAAACAGCTACACTGTGTTAATCAGTGAGCTTTAGAGGTGTTGGTAGATGTTTGTCTTAACTTTGGACAGTTTCTCGTCTTTAGGTAAACTTTAGCTAATTGTCTCCTTTTAACTATGTACTTAAAGAGACACCAGAGTGATAAGTTGATTAAGCATACTTCCACAAATGTTGAAGTGTTCCTTTTACCAAAATAACTGAACAATTTACCACTGCTTATTGTTACTATTGTTGATGTCTTACATATTTGTTGTGGTTCAGTTATGCAAAAGCCTATGATCCAGACAACTGGTTTACCATTGACGAAGAAACAGCTGAGATTAAACTCAACAAGGTACCAGACAGAGAGTCGCCGTTCTTGGTGAATGGTACCTACATTGCCAAGATTCTGGCCATGACCAAAGGTAATGCCTTTATGATGCTCTAAGCTTATAAGGCTTTGTTTCTGCCTTCTTGAGAAATTTCTGTTGGAACAGCCTCTGTTCTCCCCATCTAATTAATTCAATCCTTCACCTTTCTGAATATGATTTATCATCTGTATGTCTATGAGCTGAATGAGCAGTTCACCCAAGGGAGTTGCCAGAGGTAATGTTAGAAATGAGGCACATTGATCTTTGACAGAACCTGCCAAACCACTTCATAAAAGTGTTTTGGAATGAGAGGAAGTCTGGGGGGGAAATAATTTACATACACTGCCAGTTTTAACAGACTTCCATAAACACTGTTAAAATTAAGGATAATTCAGATTTGCAGTGTTGTCAGGAGAAAATATAATTTTGGCAGTCACATTTATTTGCTTCATCAGTGTACTAAGCAATTAGTTTTGTTTTCAAGACTTATATTCAAGTCACTGATATCATGTAAACCTGCAGAAGGAGTGGCATCATCAGACCTTTGCAGAACCCACTGGATTTTTTTATTGGCATGGCTTTGCAGTATGTGTGCTGTTTGACTAACAAAGCTGTTGTCATCCTCAGACATGCCATCAAAGACAGCCACGGGAACAATAGCCATTCAAGTCACTGACTCCAATGACCACTGTCCCACCCTCACCACCACCCACAGCAGCCTGTGTTCCAATAAAAAAACTGTTTTTGTGTCTGGCAGCGATGAGGATGTTAGTCCCAACAGTGCTCCATTCACATTCAGAATCATACCTGATGGGACACGGGGCAGCTGGGTTGTAGAAGTCATCAATGGTAAGAGAATGTACAAAGTAGTTAGCATCAGATGACAAAATGGATATGTAACTCAAAATATGATTATATGATGAAATATGATATGATATGAGCAAGAGCTTGTCATAGTGTAACTGAAAAATCTGACGGTGATTTTGTTATTATATTGTTTTAATTGTTCAAACACTTGTAGCAATTGTAACACGCAGTAGCAGAAGTAGTAGTAGTATTACTGTACTACTAGCATGTGTTTGACAGTCCCATTTTTTGTTGTCTTTAGAGACAACTGCTGCTCTTCACTCTGAGGAGGTGCTGTGGCCCGGTTCATATGAGCTTCAGGTGGAAGTGTTGGATGCTCAGGGTCTGTCTTGCCCCACCAATGAGGTTTTTACTGTGGACGTTTGTACCTGTGTAAAAACAGAGGACTGCAGCTTAATGGCAGCCAGAGTGGGAGTTACCTCATCTGAGCTTTCTGCCCCAGCCATTGGCCTGCTGCTAATGGCCCTGTGCTTACTGCTGTGTGAGTTGAGTTTTAACAAATACACTGTTACACTTGGTCACTAGACTATATAAACACATACTCAGATTTAAACACAGCATTTACTCTTGTTTTACTTGATTCATCTCTATGTAGTGTGGCCACTGGCCTGCTCAAAAGTTGCTAAAGGTACACTACATATTCATGACAATTTTAATTCAATGCAACATAGCATTATTCAGTTTTATTCATAATGTTTAAGTGCTAATTTTAGCATATTTACTTAAAATCAACCCATTGTGTATTGCATTACTGTGTTTCTCGGAAAAGCAACTGACATCATGATTTAAATATATTAAGCAGAATGTTAGCTGTGGTGTTATTAAGAATAACCACAGTGTTAAATTACTACCTCTCTGACACCTCTCTGACTCAAAATGAATTTACCATTAGGAGACTCTCATAAGTAAGTACTTATTCTTGTCGCTGTCATATAAAATTACAATGATAACATATACTTTCACTGAACGTGTTGGTTTTGTTTTTGTGTCCCTTAAAAATCTTGTCACAACCTTTGATTTACTTTGATTAACTTTACACTGATTTGAATGTTTTACTTCTCTCTGCAGTCATTCCTCTTCTCCTGTTGTTCTGTCAATGTGGAGGAGCAGACACCATCTTTCCTGACCAATTTAGTGATCTACCATTTGACGCCAAAGAACAACTCATATCCTACCACACTGAAGGCAGAGGCGAAGATAAGGTGGGCTAACATTTTTGTTGTCTTACTATGTGAAGAAAAGGATTCCTCACATTTTCCTCACCTAATTATTTTTGCCAAAACACAGAATCAGATTTAAGCCTGGCATAACTGAAAGTAAATGTCTGTGTGAAACCAAGTGGCAAAGTTATACCATTTATACACAGAACAATATGTTTTAAAACAAAAATGTTGTCTGTCCAGACGAACATTTTAGCTCTGTATCAGAAATTATCTCTGTCCACACTAACATGCCTGAAAATGTGTGTGACTGTTCACATATGCTGGACAAGCATGTGCTAGCACGTACAGCATTCAACTGCACAACGGCTTCAAGCAAAGACACCATTACGCTTGTAATTTGTCATTCATGTTGATGCTGTTTGTTTTCTCCTAGAATGGAGTCACACGAATCAGGGACAGATACATCATGACATTATGATAAGACCAGATCAGGAAGCAAACATGGGTGTTTGCGAAAATGTAACCCCAGTGTTTTCAAACTAAAATGTAGCAACAGTGATGCATAAAATGCATTAGTGTGGATTAGTGTGAATTAGAGGCTGACATTTTTTCGTGGGATTCCCGCAAAATGGGAATCAATTCCACTACTCGTCACGTGATTGGAATGGGACGGGATAAAAGTCAACGGGAGCGGGGGGGCGGGAATAACAAGTTTTAAGTTTTAAGTTTTAATTGTGTGAAATTATTGTATTATATTACTATTTTATTGTGTGGGCGAAATAAGACAAATAATAACCAGGCTTGCCAACTCTCAATCTCACGCTCTCATGCTGTTGGAACACTTCTCACGCCGAAACAAGATGAAGCAGCGTTCGTATTTTAGTTGATTATCTACCGTGTTGATAGACAGCTGCTCAAGCTCACTCAAGGACTAGCCAATCACAGCACAGTAGGGCGGGAGTTGCTGCATGACTTGCAAATACTTAACGTTACGCAGCTGGGACTCCAAAAGGCGTTCAAGGAGACCAGACACACCCCCATCTAACCTGGCTGAGTGAAAGTGACTATGAGAGTTATCTATTATAGATTAATTAATGAACGAACCCAGGCATTACGAACTAACTTGATATGATATTTGTATGACTAAATGCTCTGCAAGGTACAGAGTAAGTTTAAAATTATTTAAACTATGTAAACAGCTAGGAAGTTTAGGTTAGCTATCTAATGCCAAGTGCACAGCAGAGAGAAGAATGAAAGCAACATGTTGCAATGGTACTTGTTTTTTTAAAGCTACTATGAATGTTTTCGAGAATAATTTATAAACTTTGTTATTCCAGTTGATGAGTTTATTGAGATACTTTAAGGAGACAAAAGAAATGAGGGCAAACCGTTCAGAGGAACACAGCGACAGAGGCAGCAGGAGTGAGAATGCTTGTAATTTGTTATGATTTGTATTTAATATGTTAAGTCAATGTCTACACTTGTGATTAGTTAGCCAATTAAATATCTATATCTCTTCTCCATAGACCAGAGAGAGAAAGTGTGTTAATGGAACGTTGTGCCCTTTATTGGGTCACTGTTTGTCTAATTTTGTGAAATTGTGAATATTTGCCTGGGTGGAAGTCCTGGGATGGCGTAGCCAGGCTATATCCTTAAATATTAGACCTAAGGTCCTGCTCCTTTCAAGTGTTAGAACCTGGATACTTTTTAAAACCATGATGGTGAATTGAGTACAAATATGACTTAGTGCACATACACGTCATTAAGCCCATGGCATCAAAATCTTACTCCAGCCAGGTACCACAAAGCCTACAGACTGTGCCCAAAACACACACAGGAGCGGAATGGGACAGGAATGATTCTTCTGAGATTGGGATGGGACAGGATTATATGGAAATCCACTCCTGTCCCATCCCACAAATAATTTACATTCATTTAAACTGCGTCCAAAAAAGGAAAAACAGAAAGGTTCAACCTGTCTCCACCCACTCTGAAAAAAGTCATTTTAGAATTATTCCAGGACTATATTAAAACTAAACTAAACTTGACTAAAATAGTTCCCACCTATAGTTGGTTAATAAGTTGGTTAGATAAGTCGTTATCAAGTTTTTTACATCTGCTTTCAGAGAGGAGTTCTTTTCTTCATTTATGAACTCTGTTTTAAAATTTAAAGCTGCCAATTATTAGTCCAGCTACTAGTGATGATTTAAATTGATATATCCTAATAGTATGTCCTAAATGCTTTTGTAATTCCACACATTCCCAGGTCAGAAACATACTTACTACATGTCAGTAGATAACATTTTATTTTGTCTGTTCTTTTTTAGGAAGTGCCACTCCAAGGTGTCCCAGTTTTGTTAGGCACCCAAAAGAAAGTTGAGGCGGCAGCAGCACCAAACTTTGAAAGCAATCTTTCAAAAATCACAGAAACTCATCAGACAGCTACATTCTACAATGAATCTGTACAGAAGTTTCAGGAAACCAGTCAAAGTCTTATGGAGGTCGACAACAGCTACAGGTTTTCAAGAGACACATTCAACCAAGGCAATGAGAGTGCACTGCAATTCAGCAGGCAAAGACTTGGTGTCCAAAACACAGCAGCTCTATATGAGGATATAGCCCTGCCTGACGTATTCCTCAATGACTACTACTCACAGGTACGTTAACTAACATAAGGTATAATAGGTATGGTAAGTATGTTAACTTTGCTTGCAGCTGTTTTTTCAACAGATTTTCAGAGTTTGACACCAGTGCTATTTCCTTACCCCAAACAGAAAGCAGTGTGTGCTGTGCCAGTGAAGGACAGTCTGTTGGTTTATAACTATGAGGGCCAGGGCTCTTCTGCTGGCTCAGTGGGCTGCTGCAGCCTCCTGGAGTCTGACAATGACCTACAGCTCCTAAATGACCTAGGCCCAAAGTTCAAGACTCTGGCTGAGATCTGTTCTCCTCCAACACCAAAACCCTCTCTGACACACAAAGTAGCAGATGTTGTCCATACCACTATTGATCTTGCTGAACCGGTTGTTAAGCCCAAAATTGAGCACATTGTTGAGAAAAAGCATACCAATATAAAGACAGAAAGAGTGATGTCATCTACTAACATTTCCAAATCATCTGTCAATACTGTTGAATCCATGCCACAATCCATGACAGTTTCTCACTCCAAGGTCAGTAACATTAGTCAGTCCTCTAGCGTCTAGTCATTCTGCTACTCTGCCGCGTCCAGTTCAGACAGTTGTACTACAGCAGCAGCCAGTTTACTACACCAGCCCAGTGCTACAGCCTATGCATTATGTAGTTCAACCACAGATACAGAGCACTGTTCTTTTGGCAGATGGGGCCCATGGAACCAATTTTCCAGGCCTGTATGTAATGAGTGAGTCCCAGGGTCCTTCATCTGGGCTCACAATTGGAGGTCCTGCCAGCCTCAGCAGTCCACTCAGCCCCACCCTGTTGCTACCTGGTAGCCCAGGTGAGTCCCCAGGCTCAGTCCCTGTGGAGGGTTGGACAATAATAGGGCCAAATCCTGATGGTAATTATATGTTAGTTAAAGAGAGTGGTAGTCCAGGTGAGGCAGAAGGGGTGGACCCAGGCTCATTTCAGGGCACTTTGCTCAGAGATGCTACCCTGGTAAAAAAGGCTGCTCCCCCTCAGGGGGTGTTAGATCCAGCAGCCCAGGGGAGGGTATATGGTAATCAGTCAGTAAACATTGTTGCTAAAAAGGGGAGTGTTGTTGCAGTTAATAGAAATTTAGGGCAAGCATGGGGTGGGCAGCCAGGGCAGATGGGGTTAGGGCCAGTTGCTGTTTTGGGAGCAGGTGTTGGGCAGCCAAGAATAGGAATGGAACATGTGGTACCAGTGAAGTCACAAGTCATATTGGCTGGAATGTGGCCAGCTGTGATAGATACAGTGGGTATTAGGCAAGTTAGTGTAAACCAGTTTGAAGGAATTCCTTCACTGGAGCAAACAAGAGATGCCAATGGTCTAAGTAGGCTAGATTCACAAAACGACACAAACAAGACCATTAATTTCTTAAATACCTTCACTACTGGTGAAATTACTAAAACTAATTCACTCTCAAAAGAAGAGGCTGTGATGAAAAATATGTTTGAGACTAAAGGTGATACAGCTCAGAAGAATACAGATGATGCAACTGAAGATATGCAAGCACAAAATGTGATCCCCTTCACATCAGAGCACGACTCAACAGTAGCTTATCCTCATGAGCTGGTCCAAGGTGCAGTTGAAGACAATGAGGGTATCAAAGAGTATCCAACACAAAAATCAGAAAAGCCCTCAAATGTAAAATTTAAGGAAACCATTGTGAAACCAGCCGCGGGGCCAGATGTACCACAGACATCATTTGAGACACCAAGAGGTATAATGGATGAAATTATGCTCAGTCAATTGAATAAAATCACTGATGTGCCAGCAAACAAATCACAATCAGAACAGCAGCAAAATCATGTTTTCTCTGAAGTTTTTTCTGAGGAAGCTGCATCTATGATCACTCAGATATCTTGCACAGAGGCTTCTTTACCTGGATTAGACGTCAATAATTTCGTTTATACAGAAAGAGAGAAGGAAGAGACGTCAAGGTGTACACATCAAGAGGAAGCCATTTCTACTGCAGACCACATCAATATTGTGGGTGATCAAATATTTGATATCACAGAAAAAAGTTTGGGCAGACAAGAAACAGCATCTTTGAAAGAAGAAGACAGAAAACCTGTTCAGCTCAGCATAGTGGAAGGTCCAGAAGATGAAAGTTCTGAAGTAGGGTCAGAACCTGATTCAAATGAATTCACAGAGGATCAAGGTCAAAGGGAGCAGGAGGGAGATGTAAGCAGAGCAGCAGAGAAAATAGTTCCAGACTTGGAAATGAATCAGTTTCTTACCATTTCTGATTGTGTCCAGGCAGAAGACAATGTAGTGGAAATTACTCCTGTCACCAGTGGTAGACATGAAGCGGTCAATGCTGAGCAGGAACAATTGTTAGTTTCTGAATCCAATGCTGTGGATAATGAAGTGTCAGCAATCACTTCAAATAAGATTTCAAAAGACATAGTGACTGAGTTTGAAGAGAGGTCAATCCCTGATCTGGAGGCAATGCCAGAACTACAGGTGACTGATGCTGAAAAAAAAACATCATTCCAAACTATGAGCACAATTATAAATAACCATGAAGAAGGAGATCTGGGTGATCTAAATTTGATATCAGCGCAAATTACCACTCAAGTGCAAGGAGAGGACTCTGAGATGCAAGTCATTTCAACATTAGAGCATACAGCAGAAAACAGTAGCTCTGGCCACAAAGAAGAAAACGCTGATTATAAACATTATGTAACATCAGGATCAGGAATAGACCTGGATCAAGTCAATGCAGCGGCAAACAGCATGAGTGGTGGAAAGACAGAGGAGAGTATTGTGGGGGAAGGCCTATCACAGGTGAGTTTCAGCACCTCTAATGACCAAGATGAGGAGATTGAAAGACAAGATGCATTGAGTACAAGTTCTCAAATGGAAGACAAGTTTATCTCAGATGACAATATTACTGATGAAGAGGATGTTGTGGAGCAAAATGTGTCACCAGTACAGCAAAACATAAGCAGCTCAGATGACCAACATGTAGAAGAAGATGCATCACAAATGAATTCTCAAATGGATGATGTGCTAATCTCAGACTATAGCATAAATATTTCAGAGAAAGAAGACATTATGGAGGAGGTAGCATCACATGTACAGCAAAATGTAACCATCACAGTTGACCAAGATGAAGAGACATCAGGAGGAAGTTCTCCATTGGAGCATCAGCTCATTGCAGCTGAAAATAAAGATACAGGAGAGGAAGAGGAGCACATTGTGAAGGAACTGACATCAGTCCATACAGCCACATCTCTGCATCTCTGATGACCAAGATGAAGAGATTGAAAGAAGTGATACAGGAAGGATGATCTCCCAACTAGAGGATCAGTCTATCTCAGAAGACAAAATAAGTGATAGAGAGAAAGACGAAGTGTCATCTGTTCAGCAAGTGATTAGCACCTTGGATGAAGATGAAGACAGTGAAAAAGATGTACCCCACACAGTTTTTCAAATGGAAGATAAGCTTATCTCAGATGAAAGTGTAACTGATGGAGAGAAACAGGAGGAGGAGACGCCATCCATACTTCAAAGAACTAGCACTTCAGATGATCAAGATGAAGAGAGCAAAACAGAGGATACATTAGAAACAAGTTCTCTGTTGGAAGGTCAGCTTGTGATAAGGTTAAATGATATAAATGATGGAGGAGAACAAGAGGATATTCTGATGTCAACTTTACAGCAAAATATAAGCATCCCAGATGATCAAGATGAAAAGATTGCAAAAGAGGACACATTAGGCACAACTTCCCATACAGAAGATGAAGCCATGAAGTCCTCTACCCAACTCTTGGAAGAGGACTCTCAGTCTTCAGGCAATGAATGTTTGTCTGTGGAAGATTCCTCATTTTACAAATGAAAACAAAGAGACTGAGGCAATATCAGAGGAGTCAGAAACTCAAGAAATGGCTTGTGAGGTTACTACACCCAAATATCTGATAAGGCAAGGAACAGACTCTGCTCAGATGGTAGAGATCATTCTTGATGTTCCTGAGGGACAAGATACAGTTAGTCAAGAGTTAGTGGATGGTGCTAATATGGAGGAATTTGATAAAGTGCTTACATCATCATCCAGAGTGGAACAGCTTTCTATATTCAGTGAAGACAAAGAGGCCAGTCCTGGCATTTTGGTGTCTGGACAAGAAGCTGAAAGTAAAATGATTCAGTATGATCACTACAACACAGATGTCACTAAAACAGAACACGGGGAGGCTGGAGATCTCACTTTGCAAACAGGAAAAGCAGAGACCAGTTTTGACCTAGAGATTAAAGAGGGAATAGATGATTGTGCAACTAATGTATTTTCTCAGCTACCACCAACATCTTATTCAGACATTAAAGTGGTGGACAAGGCCACATCTTCAGAGTTGGAAAGAGACCCAGGCTCATCAGGGACAGGAACCACAAGTTTTATTGCAACAAGTGAGGTAGCTGAGGAGACTGCGTACCTTATCCAGGATGAGAGTATACAGATGACTGGAGAAGCAGTAGGGGTAAGCCCAAACAATGTGGAGCAAGCTAGTTTGATAGAAGTTGTATCAGAAGCATCTTATTACATGCATGGGTTGAAGCAAGTGGTGATCAGGTGAGTCCTCTACACGTACAGTCAGTCATCAGTCAAATTCCTAGGAACAAATCCAGAAAGACAAAAAAGAACTCCAGCAAGAGTCCTCAAAGTCCAAAAAGCCCCTCTGGAAAATGTAAGCAACAGTGATTCCTTTCAGTTTGAAGCTGCATTGACAACAGTACAGTGTTGACAGTAATCAACCAGTGAAATCAAGCCCAGTCAGTTTTGTTTATATGGTGCCAAATCATTATGGAAGTTACCAACCAGGCCTTCACATCAGATGTTTGCTTTGTGTTGCAGTGCTGAGACTGTGCAGTGGACACAGGCAGAAAGTTAAAACAAGTAGTGTGAAGGGCAAGATAGACAGCAGTGTTTGAAACACCAAAAAACACTTGCACCCTGTTTAAACCATGTGAACTGGTAGTGTCTTGGCGTTAACCTGAAAAAACATCAGTCAGTGCATTGAGAAAAGCCCTTGTTGTAATTCCCTGCCATGTCAAAGCTCCAGTTTTATCACATTTTTTCATTGTATTGGTACATTCTTGCTACTGTACCATGACACTTCAGTGTTTGTATGACACATTTGGTGTTTGCCTTGGGCAAGAATTGATGCATGGGTATGTGTCACTTGAACGAACCTTGCCCTGTTGGGGGCCTGACAGCTTCTGTGGGAAACCCTGAACTAAGCATCCTGAACACTCCAAATTGGAAAAGGAGGCTAACTTCTGAATTCCAGAAATTCAATTCAATTCAATTTCAATTCAATTTTATTTATATAGCGCCATATCACAACAACAGTCATCTCAAGGCACTTTTCATATAGAGCAGGTCTAGACCATACTCTTTAAAATAGGTATTTACAGAGAGAGACCCAACAAATCCCACCATGAGCAAGCACTAGGCGACAGTGGCAAGGAAAAACTTCCTTTTAAGAGGCAGAAACCTCAAGCAGAACCGGACTCAGGGTGGGCGGCCATCTGCCTCAACCAGTTGGATTAAGAAGGAGAGAGAGGGGGAGAGGGGGGGAGAGGGGGTAAATACAAGCAAATAACTGATACCATTTAATTTCAGCACAACCTGGGCTATTTGAATATGTAAGTGTCTATAATGCCACATGACATTATAAGTAGTTCTAAGACCATAAACCCAAAAGAAAAAATAAAACAGAACTAAAATTTATTAGATTTTATTTATTTCTCAACAGAAGAAAACTATGTGCAAGTGTTTGGAGTCTAAATTCATGTAGCTCAAGGTCTCAAGTAACAAACAAAAGAAAAATGAAGTCTCTAGTGCACAACACGGGCAGAGATATTTACATTTATGTCTGTGCATCCACTTGTTTTGTTCACTTGAGCCATTCTGCCCCATTGTTTCTGACCAGGATCACGCAGAGAGCTACATCACGCTCACACTGCACTCCCACAACACAAAACTGTTCAAAATATGGCCTCCACTGTCTCCAAAACCTCTATATTCATAATCTCTAAAAACTCCCTCGGTTTCCCCGCGTTGTTTTCGCGGCAGAGCCGCACATTGGCGGTCGTATCCTTTGTGAGCGTCATTTTTATTGCGCGCATTACAGCGCTCTCGCAGCAAACGCAGACTGATGAGCTGCTTTCAGATTACTATCTTGGCACATTACTTTACCTCTGAAGTGTGAATTTATGCTAAATTAGATCTCTAAATGCTAAGGACACAGCATAAACGTAGTAAGTAATGTGTAAATCGGGGATCCGCCATATTTCCAGTCTCATTGGATCAGCTGTTTTCACACTGTTCAACAACACAGTTTATGATTACACAGTCAATATGGCTGCCATGAATTTGATTAATCAGAACACGGTAAACATTATTTTGATGATAAATAATGCATAAATAAAGACACAAAACACGGATCTATCGACTTATTTTTTTCCGGATATACCGAAAAATGACACCAGTTTCCACGATGGATTACAAAGCCCCTAGAAGGGGTAGAATCACAAACGAGGGCGTGTTGTAAAGGCAAAATAGAGTGGAGCATGGCAGTTTTTAAAAAGCTGCTACACAAATGCGTTACAGAAATATTAATGAAAGCATCAGACAAGTACTTTTCCAGTCGCCCGCGACCGGAGGGACTTCCACAACACATTTGACACATTTGTCTTATTGGGTTAAAGTAACATGATAAACAGGGGCTATTGTTTCAACAAGAGGCAGTTACAGGGAACAAGGTAAACAGTGTAGCGGTAGAACTAGTGAAGAGGAGTTCTAAAGTCAGCAAACTGACTCAGTGATGAAATTCGCTAACATTAGTTAGCATAAGCCTCTGGTCATACCGGACCAAATGATACTGTAGCAACACCTGAATGTACTGACTTTTCATTTGCAGAAGAATGATTATATTACCTCTGATTTCAAAATTTACATGGTGTCACTAAGCCCAGTCAGACATTTTTGGTATCATTGGTATATCTGAATTACAGACAGTGTGTAAATTGAAAATATAATGCCTCTTCTGCAGCTTTGATTGCAAACATCACCGATGTAAATATAGCTTTTACATAATCAGAAAACATTCCTTAACTTGTTAGATCTGTCAAATGACAGGAAGTTCCAGTCCAGTGTGTTGAATTTTGGTGGTGGGTCAACCCTTTTGTTTACAATAACTTGCACACTAAGCCTTTAATATCTTGCATAATACCTTTTATTTTCTCCTATAACCACATGTGTTTGAGGTGTCTCTTCTTATTGAAAGGGTTAGGGTTAGGGTTAGGGGTAAAGGAGGATGCTTTGGATTTTTGCTTTGGATTTTTCTTTTCATTACTAGACAAAGCATTATTTACTGTTTGAAATATTAGTTGGGGGAACTATGTCTGATTTATTTACATACATGTCTGTAAATGCATGTTAAAGCAGTAGTTTGGTGATTTCATATTCTTGTCAGGAGATACTTACTCATAACTGCTCATTACCATTACTCATAAAAGTGTCACTGAAATGCTGAATACTGTCATCATTTCAATTATTACACTATTTCCAATGTGTAAAGTAAGTGTGCTCTTAATTTTTACATGTTAATGTTATCATAGTTTTTTTTTGTTGTTGTTGTTGTTTGAGCTGATATGACAAAGGAGTCGTACACAAAATGTAGACTGGTTTCAGGGCTGGGTGGAGTCATTATAGTGTAGCGACATCTGGCATCAGACTATCACACAATTCATATAAAAAGACGTGAATGTCTTCTCAGAACTGCACTGGGGTAAAAGTACAGTCACTGAGAATTACGACCTGAACCCCCATCTTCTCCTCAGCCTCCCCAACATTCTGTGATAAGAAGCAGATACAGAACTCTTCCTCCCAAGCCAGGGTCAAAGGTCAAATGGCTAGCTCAGAAAAGACTATTCTAATGAACCACGGTTCATATGGAATTTATGAGTGAACATTCTCTAATCTTCATTCTGTGCAACAAACTTTGTCTTTGCATTAAACATTCAACTGTTACTTTATCAAGAAAGTAACCTGAAAAAGAACTATGCAGATTGGACTCTAAGATCCACAGACCTAACCAGGGTCTTCTCTTCCTTGTTTATCTTTCTCCACACCAGGCCTGTGGTCACAAATTATGTCACATTCCTGTACATCCAGATCAACATTTACTAACACTTTCTCTAATGTTTGAAACCATATGAAATCATTGTCTGAGCATTTTATAAAGAACACCATCTTATTGATCAAATGCTTGTAAGTAATTTGGTGAAAATCAGATTTTTTTTTTTTTTTTTTTTTTTCCAGGTATTGGAATCAAATGATTATTCTTCATGTCTTGCCACTCATTTATTACTAATGATGGACACAATGTATTCCTTTGCAGTTTTATCAGTTAATCAGCTTAATTGTTTTAAGATTTGAAAGTTATGTGTTTTGATCCATGTTTGTATTAATGCATTGTCTTTAAGTGTTAGAACCACCAAGTTTTGTACTGTACAATGTCTTAACTGATCATGCTGGAAGGCGAATATGTGCGCAAGTATTCCAGATTGATAATTTAGAGTTTATTAAGAGATCATATTTCATTCTGAGACAAAGCAAGTGAGGACAATGGATCATGATTGGCTGAGACCACCTCACTCCACCTTTAAACCTGACACTATCCTCAAAGTGAATAAAAACTCTGGCTCACAAAGATAAACGCCTTTGGTTGAAATCAGCTCCAAGCTACACAGCCACTTCCTTTGTTCACTCTATATTGATATTCACCTTATTAATCAATAAATTGTAAATACACGATGTACATCCAGCAGTTTTGTGTGTTTTGTTTCTTTGCAATGGTGAACTGGATCCCTGGATTGAGAAATCACGATCGTAGATATCAGACTGATTAAGATTTACAGTGTGGATATTAAGATTGATATTGATAATAAAATTAATATCCCCAATTTCCGTCCCAAAATTGGACGGTGGTGCCCCATACGAGTGTAAATTGGATTTTACAATTATTATTTTGTGCATTTATGCAACAATAGACTAAAAGAGGAGGCCATGCAGTGTGGATGTATAACATTTGAATGTAGATTGGACTTTAATAATATCAGTATGATTGCTCATACTGATCCAGGTATTGGATCGATGTACCCTCACTAAAAATGTATTAATTTCTCCTGCTAATGGCACTGTGATCAGTCTGCACTTTAGATAAACTTTGATCCCAATGAAAGGATTTTTAAAACTCTTAGATTGAAACCCCCAAACACACCCATCTTCAAAATAAAAAAATAAAAATATTAAACATACGAAAAGACCAGACACCAAGAGAAAAGTTTCTGACATTTTCTAATTGTTTGGATTTTTAGCTTATATCTATTCATATTATTTGTACATAGCTCCTATCTGAGTCAGATGTGGGTTTCTACATTTAGAAACCCACATCTGGGGTTTCTAGATATTTTAGAGATATATTAGAGATCTTATGCTAAATACTATGCTTCTAACTCTGCTTTGTGTCTGTTAAGCTTGTGTAGTGTAGACCTCAGCAGACACACAGTGATGACAGTGACTACACTGAAACAGGGATAGTCATGACCTGACTAACAAGTTTAGTATGACAGCAAAAACTGATATAAATCACAGTTTTGAAAACACAGCAACAGACAGAAACAGAGCAAGGAGAGTACATTAGCAAAAACTAGTCGAAAAAAAAAAAAATATATATATATATATAGAGAGAGAGAGAGAGAGATATAGATATAGATATGTCAGATAACACACAGAACTTTATAATTCCAGGGTCTGCAAACTATTTAATAATGTAATATACAGTAACCTGGCTTTTATACACAAATAATTTGCACATTAAATATTGTTTTGTATTTGTGAGCAAATGAATTTAGACTGGAATAAGTAAAATCATGAATGAGTCATTGTCTTAGTGTGACGAGCAGAGGTGTGTATCTTTGTTTTTCTGTAGGTTTGTTTTAGTTGAATGCTGAGAATGTTTGAAGCGTTTCGTTCTCATGTCACCAGGAATCTGATCTGTCAGTTGTGACTGCTTACGCTGCAGTATCATGCTTGCATAGATTAATTAAAACTGTATTGGCATAGGTACCAAGAGCATCAGGCCAAAGGCATTCCCACCTGTTGACAGCTTCTAGTTTACATCAATCAATGACTAATTCTTTGATCTATGATGGCCTGCAGCAGCAGTGAGAGGACCACGCCTCCATCAAACCTGTCGAACAGCATGTCTTTTAATTACAGAGCAGAACATGCAGTCACTCAGCACAGCACTAAATCAGCATTTTTTAAAATCTGGTCCACATAACATGTTACTGTGATCATAACAGATATGAGCTAAAAAGAAAACTGCAGAAAATACTTTTTGTGACTCTCAGCCTTTTAGTGGCTGTAATTTTATTTCTTTGATGAAAGCAGTTTCTGTTGAAACTGAAATGTGACCTGGGAGAATTGTGAGACCAGCTGATATTCAATCAAAACCAGGTCCAAAAGTTTGTCAAGACAGAGCACAATGTATAAAGCAGAGTTTGAACAGAGTTTCAGAAAAGTCCTCTGGAGCCTGAGAGAGGGAACAAAATAAAACAGATAAATTGTCAAACACTGATACAATCCTAGCTTGGACTGAACACACTCTGCTTCCATCTACAGGCTGAAAACAATATGACACTTTCATCACAGTCATAATTAAATTAATGGCACTGCAGTCACTGCTTTCCTTTTCTAATTCTTAAATTAGGTTCATAACATTTATAAAAACTAAAACTCACTCACTCAACTAAACTGCATTAAGACAGAGGTCAGGTTCTGCTATGCTGTGCAGCACAGTTTCCGACCTCAGCAAAAACATTCAGTACATTATCATGTTCTAACACTAGTGTTCTCACTTTAGAACACACTAACTATCTCAATATGTCCCCTTTCCTGTAGTATTGTGCTCTTCCGTCTCTGTCTCCTCTTCTGTCTCTTTCTGCAGGTATTTCTGCCTCTGGAGCTGTAGAGTCTGATCTGTGATGACAAGTCTCCTGCTGCTCCTACAACTCCACTCAACTTCTGCTGCATTTAGAAATTATTAATACTGCTTTTTGTATTAATGCTACTATTGCATTATCGACTTTGATTTTCATTACACTTATTACCTCTTTTGTATTATTGATACCACTTATCACTATGCGCAGACTATGCAATGTTCTCCTTTCACAATTTTCTACCACTCTCTCCCCCTCTCTCTCTCCTTATTAACCCAACCGGTCGAGGCAGATGGCCGCCCACCCTGAGTCTGGTTCTGCTCGAGGTTTCTGCCTCTTAAAAGGAAGTTTTTCCTTGCTACTGTCGCCTAGTGCTGCTCATGGTGGGAACTGTTGGGTCTCTCTCTTTAATTATAATAATCTAAAGAGTACGGTCTACACCTGCTCCATATGAAAAGTGCCTTGAGGTAACAAGGCAAAGGTATATAAATAAAATTGAATTGAACTGAATTGAACCTTTTGAACCATTTAACCAAATATTCAACTAATATACATCAAAAATCGAAAAAAAAAAAGCAAAGGTTCCCATTAATCTTTTATCATGAAGTTCAGTTTGAAGGGTTATTAAATGCTAAGATATCACATGGCATGTTACATTCTTCTGTGAAGTGGATAGCAGCAGAAATGCTGCTATGTGCTGCAGGGACAGTTAGCACAGTGCTACAGAGTACACACTGGGGGATTTGCTCTCATGTTTGCAGATGACACTGCAGTTCATCACAGGACATTTAGAGTCGGAACAAAGTTTTTTTGAATGGATGAAAAAAAAAACTGAATCAACAGACTGAACCTCTCTTCAAATACTCACCAAGGTGAAAGTTCATGTTGTTAATACATGAGTCAGTGCATCCAGTTCTTGAGGTCATTACACCACCTTCTGGTCCAGGGATTAAAGTACGCATGAATGAAAAGCTAAAACTGTGTTCCAGTCCCAAACTATTACACAGTATACATTCAGTGGTGGAAAGTAACTTCTACTCAAGTACTGTACTTAAGTAAAGTTTGATGTTTATGGTATTTTATACATCACTGCATTTAAGAAGAAAATGTCATACACTTTACAGCACCACATGTATTTATGATGGTACATTAACAAAAATATGTTTATAATGTACAACTGATAGTGTTAAAGATTAGATGTTTCCGACATGTTTCCAACCTGTCATATGAGACTGTCACTTGATCTAATTGATGAATTCTATAATTCCTCCAACACTGGTACAGTTTGCACTACAATGTCATAGTCTACCACGTTCACACATAGTATACAAGAAATCAATATACCTAACCATTTAGTAACTGGAAATGATGCAAATTTGTCACAACCATTGCACAATCCATCTGAACTTTTTCCAGAGGTCAGCAGTTCCTTTGTTTCTTTTGTGTGTTGTGTTAATGAACATCACTGTCAGAAATCTAACAGGGTTTTGTAGTATCACACCTGTGGATACTTGCGTCCAGTAGATGTGGATAAAATGACTCTTTAGTGTGGGTGAGAGGACTGACTGCTGCATTTCTGTACTGGTCTGGTCCAAAGCTGAGTTAATCTGAGTTACTCATTGCCCAGGTATTGACGTGGTCCACAGAACTGACAGCTGAGTGCATGAGGGAGGGCAGCTGATATAAGACTTTGGAGGTCATAAGTGAACATCAGAGGCTTCTGTCTGTCAGTCTGTTTGTTTGTCCATCAGCCGACCATGTTTCAACTGCTGTACTGTCTGCTTCTAGCATCTGGTGTGCTGCTCTGCAACGCCGCCCCCACGGTCAGTGTCTATGTGTCTGTGTACAATCAGGTTTTTATTTGGTTGAGTTTGTTACAAAATGATTGTAAACACAATTATATACATTTTAGATCTTTTCATTAGAAAACTGTGTTCTGATTGTACATACTGTACAGCTCATATTCAGTCTGTTGCTACAGGTTTTGAAGAGTTATTTAAAATTGGCCAAATTCTGAAACAGAATTACAGTAGCAAAAGCTGCTGATACATATCAGGGTATTTTAGGATGCAGAGTGTGGAGTGTGAGGCTTAGGATGTAAATATAAATATAAATATAAATATATTTTTTATAAACATGATAAGAGTATAATTGATTTATTATTAAAATGAGCTCCAAGTGATGTCAATTTTAAATGAAGTTTTCAGTAAATATCCTCAGGCACATTTCAATGCTGATTGGACATGATCCGCTTTTACAGCAGATACAACAGTTTGTAAATTATGTCTCTCTATCCATGGGGTTGGAGGAAAATAGTTATTCATTCATTTATTATCTATACTGCTTATTTGTTAAGGGTTGCAGGGGGGCTGCAGCCTATCCCTGCTGACATTGGGCGAGAGGCAGGGTACACCCTGTACAGTTCATCGCAGGGCCAACATATATAGACAAACAACCATTCACATTCACATTCACACCTATGGTCAATTTAGAATCACCAATTAACCCGCATGGACTGTGGGAGGAAGGCAGAGTACCTGGAGAGAACCCACACAGGCACAAGGAGAACATGGAAACACAGAAAAGGCAGGGCTCGAACCCCGAACCTTTGTGCTGTGAGGAAACAGTGTGCTGCCCAGAGGAAAATACAGTTAGTCAAATCTAACCACAAGTAATCAAATTAAGAATAGTGTTCATCCTCTTAGTTATTCTGTGCTCATCTGGGACTAAAAAATCATTTCTGTTGCTAGGTCGTGACTAAGGGTCTGGTTATTTGCTGTAGTGGTAAACTCGGTTGCATTACAAAAAGGAGTCCACTGACATGACTGATTGTGTCCAGTTATTAGTCAGACCCCATGTATTTCCATGGAAAGGGGAAAAACACTCACAAAAACCTTTTCATTTTGGGAGCAAATTGCTCCTCAACATGAACAGATTTTGATTATACACTTTGCTTTGTTGGTAATAGTTGTATAATCACAATATTACACTGAAGCAAGCGCCTGGATCCTGACTGCATCACTGTCATGCTCAAATGACGTTAAAGCACACCCTCTCGGTTAATATTGCTTAATTCTTCACTACATCTTGATGGACTCTCCATTAGCTGCTATTAAGAAGATAACACTGACTGTTCTGTGTGTTCATTGACAATCAGTGAAACAAAAGATTTTGTTCTGTCCTGATTGAGCTGTTACAGCACTTTGAACTCCTTTCATATAAAATGAAAACTGCTCACATTTGTTTTATGTTGACTTGTCATGAATAAACTCAGTGTGAAAAAGAAAAGCCAAAGATAAAAGCCAAGTAAGTCATAAATAATCTCCACTGTATCTGATGGTAGTTTTTCATCTTAACACGATAACTCTTTTGAGCAGGAGGAACATTAAAGTGGTTACCTTAGTGAAATACTGCTTTGTTTATTTGTTTGTTTGTTTGTTTGTTGTGAGCTACTTAGGCCTAATGCCAGCAGAGTTATCATCTTGTATTACTACTGCTACTAGAGCATTTGGGGTTAGAGTTAAGAGCATTGTGTGGTGATAATTTCATTCCCTTTGAGGCTCTAACTCTGGCGTTGATCACCATTTAATGCACAATTCATGAGATATAATCTACTACCTTACAGTTTTAGTATTTTAGTAGTTACAGTTTTCATACCACAGTATAGTAAGTAAATATGGGGTGCACTGAACACTGTCCTATAGTCCTGGTTATATCATTTGTGAATGTATGAAAACTGATGTTGTGAGAATGAGCAACAGAGGATTAAGTGTAGTCTTGGCTTGTGACTACTGCAGGAAAAACATGGGGGCTCAGATATAAAGTGCCCTTTGATGGTGAAAATTTTGGATGCAGTAAAAGGGACCCCAGCTGGATCAGTGCCACTCAAGGTGTCTCAGAGGGCTGCTGATGGAGGATGGACACAGATTGCTAATGGGTATGTACAGTATGAAACATAAGGTGGAGTATGTTACATGTCTCTGCCCACTAGATCTCACTTTGTGTTTGTCACTGCAGAGTGACAGATGCCACTGGAGAGATCCATAACTTGATCACAGAGGAGCAGTTCCCTGCAGGGGTGTATCGTGTAGAGTTTGATACCAAAGCTTACTGGAAGAATGAGGGGAGCACTCCATTCCATGAAGTAGCTGATGTGAGTATAAACCAGCTGTCACAGCTCCATGTCACCATGATGTGAAGAATTCATATTAATATGGCAAACCCTTTCAGTGTGCTTGCTCCACCTTTGATCTGGAATTCACCTCCAAAACCAGGATATTGTAGGAAATATGGTAGTTATCATAACACTGGTAATGTTAATACTATACTGGAGACAAAGACGGAATAGGCCAGCAGATATAACTCAACACAAATATACCAAGAGATGGGTTAACAGATGTAGACCTACCTGGATGGGCCAGCAGAAACAGACCAAATAAGAAAGGGCAGGAGAAATAAACACACAGTGATATGCCAATAGAGACAGACCAACAGAGATAGACCAGCAGAGAAATCTTAACAAAGAAAGAACAGGAATAAACCAACAAACCAGTAGACCAGCAGAGATAAACTGAAAGAAAGACCACCGCTGACAGACCAATAGAGAGTGGCTAACAGAAACACCAAAAGAGATAACCCAGCAGACATAACCTAAAGACAGATAGCCCTTTTAACATTCATCATCTTGTAATGCACCTGGAGACATATCACTAGGGATGTCTCCTGGGGTCAGGGCCAAATAGGCCCTGCAGAGGGACTTTCCTGCAAACCCTTTGCTCTCCTCCTCTCATTGGTCACCTCAAAGCAGCCCTCCCAAGGAAGTTAAGTAAGTTATAAGAGAATAACCTGCTGGGAGACTTGTCTGACCTTTGCACTGTCTTGGCAGCAGTTTCTGGGAACTTCAGTTGCCTCCACAGGTTGACTTTTAGATTTCATCCCTGTATATGCTAACCAGCTATCCCACAGTCAAGTCTCTTATTGACCATTATTTTATCCACTTCACTTACGACTCCCAGAGCTGCCATCCATCTCAACACCTCTGGTTTCATTCTGCAGCAACTTCTGCAACTTGTCTCCCACCCACTTTTCCTCAGTGGTTGCCTCCATGCTACCTTCTTTTAGCATATTCTCCTTACTCAAGGTCAATAATGCCACAAAGTCTCTCTGCTCTACACAAACATCAACATGTCTGGATAGTCTGTGTCCTCTGTCCAATAAACCACCTCACTCTAAATTGCCTCACTCATGGCTGACACCATCTGAGAGCTATGTACCAATCCCAGAGCTGCTGAGAGAAAATGGCTAACTCCCTTTTCATCAAGCATCAGTGCTGCCTTTACACAACAAGATCAGCAGTACCAGAGACACTTGGACATTCCACCTTCAAAATGATAGTCTGTGCTTGATCACCTCCTTCAGTCACAAACCTCTCAGCTGATATCTTTGCCTCCTTCTTTACTTAAAAGGTCATCAGCAGACAATTCTCTGAACCTTTAAGAAACAACCAGTCTTGCATGGTTTTTGCTGCCTCCTCCAGCCACAAGCTCACCACCTCCCTAATGCAGCCCCTCAGCAGAATGCAAGGGTCCAATAGCAGATCATATAGCAGGTTCGGGCAGTGAAACTGTTAGAATGCAGCGATGCATCTGGTCTTTGATCAGCCTAAAAGGTCACATGTAATTCCATTGCTCATTGACCTCCACTGACTACCCATGACCAACAGAATCAACTTTAAGACACTCATGCTGCCCATAGAACCTGCCGGTAAGCAGCTTGTTGCCCCACCCATCCATTCATGAGAACCTGCTTCACAAATGACCAGTCTATGGAAGGTAACTCTGGAAAAAATGTTAGAAAGTTGCATATAATGCAAGAGGGATCACTTGGAGTGAATCTTGTGGCCACATATTCAATCGCTAAGGTCTGCTTGTGTGTGGTGGGTGGTGTTATAGACAAGAGAGGTTAGCTTCCTCCTTATAGATGGGTTCAGATAGAGATCATATTCACACTTTATATGACGTCAAAATCCACTCTGGTTTCTTTCATGGAGATGAAATGTCCATGTCCAATAATATCCCACCGTACCTACTGCTCGGATGGTCAATTTGTTTGGTTTTGCAAAGAAGTCAATCATTGCCAGCTGATTAGAAACAACAATGAAAGCCAACAGTAGCCAGCTAACTCTCCCGGCATTCCATTTCTATCCATCTATCCATTTTCTACAGCTTATCCAGAGTCAGGACATAATGGAAGCAGGTTAGGCAGGGTGTCCAGACATCCCTCTCCCCAGCAAACATTTTAATATAGGAATAACTTCTCATATTTGCATAAAGTCCCTCCTGGACAGACAATTACAAAGACAGCTAAGAGAGAAGTTTGACAGAAGTTCAAACCCTGGCTGCTCTCTCACCTCCACATAGCTCTCTGACATCAGAAAGGTGTAGGGGAGTGGAGTTTCCAAAGCTAAACCTTAAATTTCAGTTATGATGGACTGTACTGCCCCTTTTGACACACTGTTACACACTGTATAACCTGTGTAAAGGATTATCTTCTGTTTCCTGATCTTATCGTGACACCTGACAGCAGTACACCAGGAAAGTTGTGTAGTCAGGAAAGCAGCAGTATTTACATTAGCACACTGAAGCAGCTGTTTACAGTAGAACATACTGTTTGTACTCACTATGAAGAAACACTTCCTGGAACAACATGGCCAAAACGTGTCTGTTAGTATCTGTCTGCCTTCAGTTTGTTGTGAACAAACTAAAGTTGGTCTGCCACAGCACTCTTAGCTTCAAATTCTGTTGCAACAAAACATTAAACATACTGTATTCGAAATGAAATTGAATTCATTCTTTCAGTGACCATTCACATCAGCCATCTTGCTTCTAACTTCAGTTTCATCTCAGCTCAGACTTGAATAAATAAATGAATATTGTTAGACTTTTATTTCCTTGGCTCCTGTCTTTAACAGTAACTTTATGGTCCACTGTACAGAATTTACTGAGTGTAAATGTGTCTATCATTCTGTCATTTACCCTGCGGCACTGTGTGTGTGTGTGTGTGTGTGTGTGTGTGTGTGTGTGTGCGTGCGCATGCGCAGGTGGTGTTTGAGGCTCATGCTGAAGGTCATCGTCACTATACCCTGGCCTTGCTCCTCAGCCCATACTCCTACACTACCACAGCTGTGGTCACTGATGCACACCAGTGATACACATTACACCGTGGATATTTATCATCTGGCTGAGGTATCAGAACAGTGAGCTGCACAAGGCGGGAGATCTTCTGTTTTTTTTTTTTGGTTTTTTTTTCTTATGTGCTGATCCAAACCAACACAAACCCTTAAAAACACATCAGTGAGTGTTCATCATCATGAACACACAGACTGTAGTTTATTTTGAGTCAGTCCCACACACACCATCCCGTTGGTGTGTCTGAAGCACCAAATGTGGAAAAATCTGCCACTGAAAATAGTCCTTGACAGATTTGCTATGTGTTCCTGCTTGAGTTACTTTAGCTGTTGTCAAAGACACTTCTAAAGTGAAGGTCCTCTACTTTTTATGAAAATAAACTGTACTTTGCACAGGCCAAGGTTGTCAAGAAAAAAGTGCAAATATGATGTTTTAGGAAAAAGTAGGAAAGGTACATAAGCAAAGTTACTGTTACCACGAAATTAATTTGACTGCACTCAACTCCCTTCACAACAAATGTAATGTATCATGGGGAATACTGTATGTCCAAAGCACAAGGAAATAAATCAACTAAACACCAGCTGTGTCTTTCAGAATATGGCAATGAAGTGTTTATTTTGTTTCTGTTGACAAAGGAAAGAAATACATTACAAAGTAACGGTTCAACAGCAAACGGTTCTTAAATTGCCTGGTACCAAAGACTGCCTGAAGTCTGACAATAGAGCTCACCTCACCATGTAAAAAAAAGGGGGCATCAATGGATCAGATGGAAGTTATCACACCAGTGCAGGACAGGTGAAGATACCAAGGTCACTTCTTCTGTTTCACTCCTTGTTTTAGGTTTCATGACATGCTCAGGACATTGCTTAAAAAATTTCTTCACTGTTCAGCCACCAAAAAATACCAACCACTGTGGCCACAAACAGGGATAACGCTGCAGCCATTTAATTAGTGACCGTAAAGCCTAATGGATACTGAATCTTTAAGGCCTATACTGCTAAAACCATAACAAGCAACACCTCATGGCCTTCATCAGCAGATGGTGTTAGTTCAGTTGAAATTGAAATGATTCAGTTGATGTTGATGTATTCAGTGGTGGAATCTCAGGGCCAGCAAGGCCTTCTCTGCTGGTCTAAACACTCACAGTCACTGAATTATATTTTTATATATGTTTTTTGCCATTAATACTATATGTATTAAATTGTTCCCAATAGTTGTTTCTCTTCATCTCATAGCTTTCCTTTTGGTTACGCTGCTTCCAATGCAGTCTGTTTGAGATTTAGTAATGGCATTTATTATGGCTACATGACATGCCTGTCTGTGCTGCAAAGTTCTGTTATACTGTGTTTCTGTTATTGTTCTATTGTTGATGGTTTCTATAGCTGTGATATCATAATGACGGTATTAAGAGGTGGGTTAATTCAGGTAGGACACCAGTGAAGGCCTAGGTGTAAAATGCACAGCCCGCCACTGATGTTATTCATATAAACACCTAACTTAAACACATAAGAAAGATGAGGATCCCTTTGGTAATTTGTTCCTGTTTCTAAATATTGAAATCTTTTTTAGATTCTCAGGTCCATTGGCAGCTGTGCTGGAGCTTTCACTTGCGTCATCCTCCTCAGGAGATGAAGTCTGCCTGTTGTCATGAACTGTATATGTCTCAAAATTCATTTTTTCTGAGGATTTGAAGGACTCGTCATTCCTGCTGGTTTAAAAGCTGAGCTTGACTGATTCCAGAGAAAGATCAATTAATAAGAACAGAAAGACAAGTTATTTTCATTTATTATTATCACAAGTTATTATCTGCAATAAACTAACATCAGCTGATTTCTCCTGGTGTTTGTTTTTTGCAGACCAGTACCAGCTCAAAATGAGATGGGCTAATGGCAGCAAATAGGCAGGACCCCCAAATCATGGATGAATTATAAGAACTGCATAACTCAAACCTGGTGACCATTCACTTGAATTCAAATTACTTGTCTGGTATATAAGCCAAAACTGTTATCTAGCTTCCAGGTTTGCATTCAGGTGGCTCACTGCACATGCTCATTGATGTGTCATTGCACAACTAAATATCACAAAGTGCTCTGGGAATGTTTTACAAATAAAATCTCCCTAGATTAACAGTTTATAATACAGAGAAATAAGATCTGACAAAACACATCTTGGGGAAATGCTTTCTGAGACAGAGGGGATATTTTTTCAAACTGGCTGTTTGACAGTGCTATATTCTCTTAATATATCAGTGCCCCAAATGAAGCTTCGTCCCATAATCATTTCATTAACAGTGAAACAGACGTTGGAGCATCTTCATCAAGAGGTTATTTTTTTATTGATGAATTTAGGTCAGTTGTTTTTAGATATGATTGGATCTTTCAAAAGTGGGTGTGGTTTACTGAACATGGCAAATATGAAGTTAAAGATGAAATAAAAAATTAAAAAAATACATGGCTGCACATGACTACTTGTTAGCCTTCACACAGTTAAATAACTTCAAATTCAACCACATAGTTTAACTAGGATACTGCTCTTTTTATTAAAAAAAAAAAAAGCATTCAGCATGTAATGAGATAAATGAACACAGGGACACAGGCCTGGAACTAGGAAAATGTATTTTTCATTTCACTGTCAACATCTGAATTTATGATACACAAACCTGTGTCATCAGTCAACCTGAATGTATTTTTTACCACTTGGCTGGTATTGTTTACCAATGTCTAAACATGAATGGTTGGCTTTGATTCTGAGACTAGAACTCTCATGGACACATTGATGTTTGTATCTGCCTCAGCCTCTTGTAGCTGACTTGTTTGTGTACAGTCATCACTGTGGATTTATTGGTTCAACTGTTACCATCAACCCATCACCATCTGCATGAAGGCCACGCCATGTGGCTGACTAATCTGCTAAAGTTCCAGGGGTTTTTGTAAAAAAAAAAAAGTCATTTATTTATTCCTTACATGTGGTTCCTAAAGACATGTGATCCAGATATGTATTGAGCAAGACGTCCTGCAGTCGATAAATAAACATGTCAGTGTCATCTAGTGGACAGGCTATGCATCAGCAACACTGTTTCTAAATGACTTCAAACATCTTTGGTATTTCTGAATGCACACTGTTCTCCATCTACTAGCCAATACATCAATACTGATACATTTGTAATAAATGACTGATCGATTTATCAGTTAGGTTCTAAATACTAACATTTCTGAGAGCCAAAAAAGACATTTTCATGTTGTCAGAAGTGCCTGGTGAACATGGAGAAATAAAAGACCACAGGGATGCTACAAACTTCCACATCATAATGAAAAACATCAGGGCCCAGAATTCTTTTCACAGGGATGAATATGAACATGAACATATCACATCAATCAATGGAAAGCTGCCTGCAGCACTGTTCACAAAAGCAAAGCCTCTGTTTCCATGCGCTGGTCACTGTGAACATGGAGAGTGGAGGTAAATAACATTATTTTATCCTGTTGTGTTTGTAGGCCTGGCCATGCAGACTCAAGGCTACAGACCAGGTTTAAGGTGGATTAGCCACACAGCAGTGTGCATGAAACTGTTGATGATAGACAGATTTATGACTGTGTTCATTCTGTTGGAGGATTTTTGAGCAAATGCGATTAAACCTCAGCTGTTAATGACATACATGAAATGTGAAATCTGTGTTGGTACATCAAAAATGATGTTGAACATGATCTGCAGGCAGTCACTGTTGATCATCAAAGCAGCCAAACACACTAGAGTAGACAGGCAGGGCAAAATGTTTCATCAGACCTGTTGGATTCTTATCATGAACATATTTCATACTCAGTCTGACTTGATATGGTTCATATGAAGGGAGAAAACACTGACAATGCAATAAAACCAAACCATTTTAATCTCTTCAGTTTCAATGTAAAAAAAAAATAAAAGGGCTCGAAGGCACAAATAAATACTGCAAAATGGAGTCCAGGGGTCAATCATCATCTGAACTGTCTTACATATTTCTGATGGATAAAAAGGACTGATGACGTGGATAAAGTCACCCTCACCTGGTTCTGGGACCCACTGGGACCCAACATCCAATACTGACTAGAGTCAAGGACAAATACAAACTATTTTGTCATAAAAACTGATCACAGATTATTTACCGAGTTTAGCATTTGGACCAGAGTTCTGGCTATGGCCACGCAAGAAGGTTATTAAGCAGATCCATGAGGATCCATAATGGAATATATGGTAGACTGATGTAAAGCACTACAGGCTTCCTGCCCTGTCGCACCATCTGTGAACTCCTCATCACACTGGGAAACACTCACTGAATGAAGTAAAGCCATGAAATATAAAGAACAACAAAAGGTCAGAGACAATGTTTCTGGTTAACCCTCAACTGACCTGCTTCATCTATAAAAGGAAAACTCCAACAGTTTTATTCATCAGGCTCAGTGTGCTGGCTAAGTAGCTACTCTGAGCTCCAATACACTGTCATGTCATCTGCTTGGTGCCAGTATCTTCAGTTTGAAGGCTTTATTAGTCTTCTGCACAGAGAAACACTGGGTCAAACAGGGCAAAGAAAATTTTTAGCAACTTCAAGTCAAAGTATCTCAGCCTCTGTCTTGTCATTTTTTAAAATCTGTTTCTTATAAGTTGCCCAACTTTACTAAAACACAATACTAAACTGGTGGAGTGCCCCTTTAACCTTTGAAATGCTGAATCATTATCTGCTATCGAACTACGCTAAATACTGGTAAAAGCCATGTCTGAATTTGGGTCTGTGTAGACGAGAATCAGAAAAGATCCTCCAGAAAATGGGTCTGGAAATGGAAGGTATACCATGACAAGCAGTGTCCATCAAGACCATCATTAAGGTGTGTATTGCTTTAAACTGCAGACGTGGGTAAGAACAGGTGGGAGACATATCTAAAACTGTAGAAGCCAGGTAACCCATGTAAGGAGACTAAAATGTGGGATGGGGGAGGTAGTTTTCTGATCAAACAAACACTTCAACCAAAACTGATGTCAGAAAAATCTGAAAAAGCCTGTCATGGTTTCAAGTTCACAGTCAGTGTAGCAGAGGAGTCATTCAGCATCTAAAAATGTCATTCATAACCTGCTTCTACACAAGCATAACACATGTAAAGGTCTAACACGCAGTTCATGGTCTTCATCATGTCATGTTGAAATCATGTTCAAATGCAATCACTTTTTAAATTTCTGCAATATCAAGAAGATTATGTTTTATCAGGGCGTGATGCTTTCTCTTGTTGGCTTTGGTGTGTGTGTGTGATGGTTGAGAACCACTGTAACAGATGATTCAATACTGTCTCTCATGAAAATGGGTTCATATTTTAAATGCTTACAAACTAAATCTGAATATCACTTCTCCAATATTTGATCTGACTACACAGTAATTAATTATTCAATAATTAATAATTAAGGTATTTCAGCTGTATTAAATACTGTAGCAACAGATGAACACAGAATGTATATGTAGTGGTGTTTGTAAACAAGCCTGATTTCTTCTCTAATGCAGAGATGTGGTGCTATGCTAAGAAAGGCATAGCACAAGAGAATCATTAGTTGAACAAACACTGTTCAAAGAATCCAGTTCAGCAGACAGGAGAGACCAGGACTAACAGAGGAGACTGACTAAGCTCTGCTCTCTAATCTGACTCTCAGACTGTCAGCTGTAAACCTCTGCAACTGAATACAGCAGACCGCAGCTGAGCTTTCCATGGACAAAATAAATCTGTAAACATACAGGCTGCTCTAACCATCACTGCTGCAAGGGCTTCTGGGAGAGGCTGTGCTGAGGACTGTCGTGCTGTGTGAAGGAATCCTGGGTGTTCTGACTGTCATGTAATGCTTTAAGCTCTAAAGAAAATAACTCTGATCTTCACTCTGGCCATTTCATACCTGCACCCTATTTCCTCCATCTTACCCATCCATCCACTGTTGACTAAACCTCCTCAGCTACCTGTGTTTCTTCATTAATCAATTCATTGTTTGGCCAATAACAATTTTCCAAACTGCTTGTTTTATCTGACAGATATTCACTTTATCATAATTAAAAATATACTGAGAGGGTGAAATGTAACTATTAATGGATGATTAAAATGATGCAGATGATTCCTGACAGTCAGCTGACTAATCTAACTAAAGCAGAACCTTTCAGTAATTTCACATGCTCTTCAGCAGCAGAAAGATTCTGCCTAGTCTGTCTATTCTTCTGATGTCTATCTACAACTCCATGACAACAGGACAAACTCCATGTGCTGGTGATCATGTGATATGATCAAAAGCTCCAGAACAGATATTAAAAGGACCTCCTGGTGAACTGACTTCTCAACATTTACTCCATTAAAATGTCGATGTGACATAGAGACCATCTGGTTCCTAAGTTCCCATAGTCTCTGGTCACCACAGCTCCAACTGGGCTGTGGGTGGGTGTGTCTGACAGTGAGATGTAGAGCCACCAACAACCACACAGTGTACAGGGGCCTCTAAAGGACTTGCCATGAAGCAGTTTAACAGGATGAGACAGTCATAGGACAGGGAGTATAGTCCAGATCAAAAATGGCCAGAGTTCTGATTTAACATTGCAGGGGATACAATGAAAGAAAACATCCAAATGTACAATTCATGGTCAAAATTAAAACCTAGAGATCTCAAAGATAATCTGAATAGTGAACACCTGGTCAAAACAACCTGCTCACATATCTCTCTCCATCTTTACAGTGTTCAAAGACTGAAGAAATGAAACTATGACATCATGTGCCATTCAAGAACAGCAGTAGCTTCAGCTGTGATGAGCTGACACTAAGGTTCTCTCATTCTGGCCCATCTGACAACCTCACAAGCTTAGAGAAAAAGATAACACCATAGTCCAGACACACACACAGCATCCAGCCCAGATCGCCATGCTTCAGAGCATGGTACAGTACAATGAAGAGCTTTGTCACATGGTCCAGCACTAAATCATTAGAATACAAATCATAAAAAATGTAAAAATAAAAACACATCTGAGACAAAAAAATATTCACTCACATGAGACCATGAACCTGCAATAAAGCATCTGTGTGGACACTGTAATAGCTGACCCTGTTCCTCATACAAAGTCATGGAGCAGAGACTCAGTCACGCCCTCCTACTGAGGAGCAGCTCTACTTTCTCACACAGTGTAACTCAAAAAGAAAAAAGCTAAACAAAAGGCAAAGTTATACACATCAAAAAAATATACACATCTCCAGCTAATGAAATAATTTATGTCTGAAAAGAACTAACTCTGGTAAACAAAATAAATTAAGGCATGCAAAAGATCATGTCCAATCTTGAGATTTGGAAACCTCTGTATTTTTTAAGCCAAACATCCTATATTGTTAGATCTTCCTGTTAGGAAGAAACCACTCACTCCTACTAAATCCTCAGAATGAATGTAGCTGCCAAAATAAAATTCAAACCCACTGGAATATCACTGTAATACGCCCGAGCATTTAAAGGCCCATATTTACATATCTGTGTTCTGTGTTCGAGCTTTAAGAGGCCGATATTTACATACATGTTCATGCGGATTCAGCAGCAGTGCAGCAAAACAAACAGCAAATAGTGACACAGACAGGAGTGCTTCTTCAAACATCCCCAATGAGAGAGAAAATAAATAGCACGTATCAAAATAAAAAAATGTACATCACAATTATTAATGTTGACCCCGCTCAGATCCCTTCTTTTAAAGGAATAGTGGAGCCTCACAAAATGATATGTATAAAACAAATGATAGTAGAAAGTGAGACAAGAAGTTGTCTGTTGGCTTGTAAGGTGACGGTGATACATCAGAAGTGAAGCAGTGCGGAGCCGAGCAGAGGGAGCTGTGGTTCTGCCACATTAAGGCTTTGCAGTAAACATCAGAGCTGAGATGCTGCTGCTCCCTCCAACCTCTAGTAGTTAAGCCAGCAAGGACAAGAAGACATGCAGCAACTCACCCATCTTACCCATCTTACCCACCCACCCACCCACACACACACACACACACACACACACACACACAGTATCAACAGTTCACTCAAAGACTTGCCACTGCCTCTTAATTTTTTCCTCGTTTTTTCCATTTGAATTTTCTTCTTTTTTTTTCCTCTCTGGGAATTCTTGGCAGCATTACTCAGTGTGCCTCTTCACCCCTCCCAGCCTAGGCCCCCCTCCTCTCCACTGCACTGCAGCTCTGCCTCTGAATAGCTGAAGGGGGCGCTAGGAGGCCGGGCCGAGCTGAGGGTGTAGAGGACGGGTCGGGTGGTCAGGAGTCTGTGGGGTCAGTTCAGTAGTCTCTGATGGGGGCGAGCTCAGGGTACAGGTCCACCGTGATGTTCTTGTAGAGGTTGCTGAGGGAGATGTGGGGACTGTAATGGAGATTGTTGAGGCCGTCCAAGTGTTGCCGCTCTTTGGAATACCTCAGCAGTTTATACCTACAAACATACAGTCACACAGTTCTTGTATCAGTCTTTACCTACTCCACCTGTCCTGCCCCTGCTCTCCTACAGGACATACACCTGCCCCTGCTTTCATCATCTCTAGGACTGAACACACTCTGCACTCAAACGCTATCCAAAAGTTTCAGCAAATCCAAGCTCTAGATTACAACTACTACAGTGGCTTGCACTCCTGAGGCCAGTGGTTCCTCCTGAAGATGTAATGCTTTGAAAAAAATAAACTACAGTTGTTAAGACATAAAGTTGCAGAAGGTTCTGTGCTTGGACCAATTCTATTCACCTTATATACTTCCCTTAGGAAGAACCTTTCATTGTTATCCAGATGATACTCAAATATACTTGTCAGTTAAGCCTGATGAAGCTAAACTTCAGCCTCAGGAAAATTAAACTCATACAAAACTGAAGTTATTGTACTTGGGCTCAGATTTTTTAATGATACTTTACTCTAAATGAAATTACCCTGGCCTCTAGCTCCACCATGAGGAATCTCAGGTTATCTTTGATCAGGATATGTCCTTTAACTCCAACAATAAACAAACTTCAAGGACAGTCTTTATCCACCTGTGTAATGTTACCACAATCAGACCCTTACTGTCTCAAAAGGATGCAGAAAAACTAGTCCAAATATTTGTTACCTCTAGGCTGGACTATTGCAATTCATTATTTCTCCAACATATTTCTCCTGTGTTAGCTTTTCTTCATTGGCTGCCTGTTAAATCCATAGCATTTAAAATCTTCCTCCTCGCCTACAAAGCCCTTAATGGCCAGGTACCATTACATCTTAAAGAGCTTATAGTTCCCTGTATCCTATTACAGCCCTGTTCTCCCAGAATGCTGGTTTAGTGGTGGTCTGGTGGTTCCTGGAGTTCCCAGCAATAGAACAGGAGGCAGAGAATTCAGCTATCAGGCTCCTCTACTGGTGAACCTTATTCCAGTTTCCAGACCTGAACCTGAACCTGAACCTAGTTCTATGCACTCATTCAATGAAGTGAAATTACTTTTTGTGAAAATAAGAATGAAATCAGTGTATAAGGGACACAGCTCAGGTGCCTTGCTTTTATCTAGAACAGAGGCCTTCTTACATACTCTTACCTGCCAAGGAACTGCACCTCTCCTCTATGGTGGTGAGGAATCGACTTGTACTTGCCGATCTCTCCCTCTGGTCGCGTGACATTCAGACCAGCATAGTGAACCCTGGGGACAAACCAAGTTGCATTAAACCAACATGAGCATACAACCAACCTCACCCATCCATCGGCAATAGGCTCTGTTGAAAATTGTACCAGGGACTTTAATACGGATCTATCTAGTCTCCTTAATTCAGCTGCACCTCTTACCACCAAAGATAAACAGTCAAAGAGGTCTACACCATGGTTCATAGATGAAACATGTGCACTGAAGCAGGCCTTAGAGCGCAAATGGCGCAAATCAAAATCAGAGGTTCTGTATCTCCAGTGGCACCAGTGTGTTCAGAAATATATGTGTGCACTGTCTACTGCTAGAGCGGCATATTTCGTGAACTTAATCAATAGCAATAAACACAATCCTAGATTTATTTTTGACACTGTAGCTAAACTTAGCTGCTCATCCTTTATGGCTCATGAGTTTCTTGAACTTTTCTGAAGTAAAATAGATGAGATCAGACTCAAAATCAGCTCCTCCTCTCCAGCATCTGGTGCTGAACCACTTGAGCATAACATTCTGTCCCAGAGAGTTTCTGCTTTAATGCAATTTTACACTGTATCTCTTGATTCGTTGTCAAAGCTGGTGTTGGCTTCTAAACCCACCACCTGTCTTCTCGACCTTCTGCTGGGTAAGTTCTCCAAAGATCTTTTTTTGGGGGGACCTGCAGTGCTGAATATTGTGAATTTATCATTGATGACTGGCACTGTTCCTATAAACTTTAAAACAGCTGTGGTTAAACCTTTACTTAAGAAACCACACCTTGATCCTGGGTCTCTAAGTAATTATTGGCAGAGGTTTGGCATCTCTGGACTGGTTAAAATCCTACTTATTTGACAGAACTTAGCGTGTCTCCTGTAATAATACCACATCAGCATTTTCCGATGTGAAATATGGAGTATCCCTGGGCTCTGCTCTTGGCCCCCAGATTTTTTCTCCTTATATTTCACCTTTTGGCCAAATTATTTGGAATCATGGAACAATTTTCACTGTGATGCTGATGATATTCAGTTGTATGTGCCCATGAAGGCTGACAATACCTCTCTCTTTCTCCTCTCTCCTCATTATTCTCTCTTGTAGTTTTGTGCTTTTCATCTCTCTTGTCTTCCCCTGTCGCTTAATGCAGGTATTTTTGATGGCTGTTCTTACATTTATGAAATGTCTGGGTCACTGTTTATCAAAGCTCTCAGAGCAGGAAATTTAAATGGTTCAAAAAAATCTCAGCTCTTTTCCAGTAAATTAACTAAGGTCCACTCAGGATTCTTGGAACCTTGGTGCTATCTAGAGAACCAGACTGTGTTTTCATCAGTTTTCAGCATAACCACTGTAATCAAGAATGCTTCATCGACAGATGGTGTTGAACAGTGGAACTCTTTTGAAGCTGTAGAAAAGGACACGTCCACCGATGTTGTCACCATTTGCACCTGAAAACCTGATATTCTTTGATTCTAGCTGGGAACCAACTTTTGAACAAATTTATTTCTGTGACACCTTTTTCATCCTACTTTTAGCACTCTGAATAAAAGCATTTTATCAACTTCTCTAACACAGGAAATAATTCCTACTGGAACTGCAGAGGAACTATTACCTATGAGGAGCTGCAGGAGGTCAGATTGACAGATTATGTGAAAGAAGAGATGGTTTATATTATTTAATGGTTGTTTTGACACAAGCTGAATCATTTTTGAGACTGACTTTTTAATAGATGAAGAGGTGAAAATGTGATCTCTCCTCAGAAACTTATGTCCTAAGGACTTTACACTTTATGATACCAGGGAAATACAGCTGTGACACACTGGTGACTCTGTTAGACAAGAACTGACTGAAGCGCCCCGCAAACTTTGATCAAGTTTGCCTCATGAAGATAACGTGCATCACAAGGGTCCCCAGTGAGAACAGACCAAATTGTTTTTGAGCACAGTCATGCCCACCTGGCTGGATGTCAACTGCACAACAATCTCCACTTAATTACGAATGTTAATTACTTTACAACAATAATTTTAAATAATAGTCCACATTATTAGGGATTATTTTCCAAGACTGAGTACAGAAATAGCACATTTTCCTTGCATGTAGGGTACGTACACTCACCAAGCAGTTTATTAGGAGCACCTCTAAACCTGCTAATTCGTGCAGCAGTGCAATGCATGAAATCCTGCAGATACAGGTCAAGAGCTTCAGTTTCTGTTCACATCAAACATTAGCATGAGGAGAAATGTGATCTTAGTAACTTTGATGGAACGGGATGGGATGGTTTGAGTAGTTCTGAAACGGCTGATCTCTCTAAGTCTATAAAGTTGACCAGCATAGAGTTCTGCTTGATGTTAATAGTTGATAAGGAAACATTATTAGCCTCATCCTGGAGTGCATTTTTGACTTGCTATGCAGTCATAAAGGGGGTTTTATGATATATTTAAGGGCGATTTCCTTACATCTGTAAGACTTGTGGTCCTCAGCCTACCGGCTCGTTTGCCTTTTGTCTGTGTGCACCTCCTTTTTTTAGAATGAACCAACTGTTGATTTTGTTGATCTCTCTGATAGGTTTTTGCTTTTTGCCTCATAATTATATTTTCCACTGGCATGGTCACCTCTTTACTCCTCGTAATGACAGACAACTCCACCACAAACTAAATAACGACATTCAATCAGCTCTGAGCCATGTGTATGGACAACTGCTGAAACAACACAAGACTGTCCTGCAAACATTTAGCAGCTGATTTAGTAGCTGAGTGTCCGATTCCTTGCACAGTGTGTTAAAGGGCCCAATCTCCCACACAGTTCTTTCTATATTGAGGTAAACTTAATCAATTGAAAGTTGACACTTGGCTCCTGAATATAGTATTCATTATTTTATTTCATACTGAAAGTGTGAAACAACAAATGAGTACCTGTCCAGGTACATATGGTCTGGACTGTCTGTAATATGTCTCAGTCCCTCTATGGTTACCCTCCACACTGTCCAGTACAGGGTGCCCTACATTCATTCTTTTCTCTTCTGCTGCAAGACAAGAGACTCATGTATTCCTCAAGGGTGGAATGATAAAAAAAAAAAAAAAAACTAGAACCTAAAAATGTCAATTCCTCTGCTAATAACTGTGGTTGACTATGATACTGTCAGTGACTGTCCTGAAACACCTTGTGCCGGTACCCTGAACAGGTTATCACAAACAGCACAGGCAGCCTGTGCAGAAATCTGCTACTATACTACATTCAGAAACAGAACCCCACAACTTTGTCTTGATTCTAACCTTCATAATGTGAGCTAGTCCACATTCATCCCTTCTAGACTGTAGCAAACATGTCATTGTCTTTTTGGCCCTATCATTGTCAAACGAGTCCTTGTGAGACTCAAGACGGACAGTTGATAAAAACAAGATATCTCATCTTTTTCACCCCCTTTCAAAACCTGATGCTGCTAGTAGTAGCAGCTGATGTAGCCTGCAGCAGAGGTGAGAAGCTGGTTACAGAGCTCTAGTTTCTAACCCAACCAACACTGACTCAAGTGATGTCAGCTGGACATTCGTCAGACTTCACACAGCCCCCTCTAGAGACATTTAAGGCTTTATACAACTTTTTTAGATACGCAGTGGTAGTAGTACTCACCTCTGCACCTTTGAGACTGACACCCTAAAAAACCTCACACAACACAATGGTCTTAGTCATGCTCAAGCTCAACCTCCTGGGCTACTATGATATTTTAATGAAGGATTCAAGTTAATTTTAAAGCTGCTGTTTATGTTGTGAAATCCCCTCTTTCCTCAGTGACATCATTTCCAAACAAAAATGAAGGAATCTAAATACAATCTGAATCCACTGTACACTCTCCCTCTGTAGACTAACCTGTTCCATAAGTCATCATCCTCTCCTCCCCAGCCCCAGAATGCATTGGGAAAGCCATTAATCTTGCGGAACTGCTCCACAGTGAGTCCACTCACACCGCCAAAAAATTCACTGTAAGGAAGACTGGAAACAACAACAAACATGAGCTCAACACATGATCTGGACTGTTCACATATACAAATATGAAATGCACCCATGTCAACTCTCAAGTCTATTAATCATTGCAAAAGAAAATCTGTACTTGTTCCATATTATATCTACAGGCATTTTTTATATTCTCAAAAATGATCCTCATGTTGATGGCACACTCACATGTACATGTATTTGTCCAGCTTGGCAGCGAAGTGGCGTGGCATCTGACCACAGCCGTAGTAGTTTCGGTCATTCTCAGGGATGTGGTCAACGTCGTGGAAGATCAAACAGTCCCAGTTCAAGTCCTTCATGGCCTCCAGGAATCCCACGTTAAACAGCATGGCTCTGTTAAAGGGCTGGCTCCCACTCTTAATACACACACACACACACACACTCAACAAGTCAATGAGCATAATGCTGCTACTAAAAAAGTAAATAATATGAAACCTAGTTTAACAACACAGACTGCCTTCAAACTTTCTTCATAATTCACAGAGCATGAGCTCAGAACAGTTTTATTTTGCTGAAACACAAAGCAGCACACACACATACACCAACAGACTGTACCTGTTCGATCACATAGAAGGCAAACTGCAGCCGCTGTCTCTGCAGCATGGGGATGAGGTGTTGGAAGAGGATGGGGAGATGTTCGTGGCGGTTTCTAAAAGGAATCAGGATGGCCACCTACAGCAAAAATACTGGAGTAAGAATCAACTCATACCTACTAAATCCATATTTGTTTTTTCTCAGAAGGATACATTCTCTATCACCAACAAGTAGGGCTGAATGATTTTGGGAAAATATCTCATTGCGATTTTTCTCACAGATTAGGGATGGGTATTTTGATTACTTGTTGGCTTCTGTCAAGTTCATTTTTAGAGCTGTAGCTGTACTTTTTCTCAATCTGGCTGGTAATGGTCTTCTACGAAGGCACGTTGTATCCAGGTTCCATGAGCCTTTGACAGCTCCACTCCTCCAACAACGCTAAGAGGAAACATGTCATCTGAAATCACTGAAGTCACCAAAGCTATTTGTTATTTGTTCCTGTCATTTGCTGTCACATGAGCGTTGAAGTACAACAAATCCACAGTGTTTTCCGCTAGCACAGCCTGTCGGCCAGATGGCCGGCCATTAAAACATTTTCAGCAGACTTTCTATATAACGTTATAACTGTAATCTTAAACCAGATGAGGGATTTTTGTCATCAGACATCTGGATCTTAAGTAAACAGAGAAACAAGCTGAGCAAACAGCCGCTCTCAACGTCCTGTGCCCGCTTCGTGGAGAAACACTGATTTTTTTTTTTTATATGAAACTGCTGTATTCAGTGTTTCTACTGATTTTAATTAATCGGTTCGTTTCTTTTGGAGGTAATGAGACCTCAGTAGATAATTCAGCTCCCAGTAAAAACCTCCTGAATGATGAACACAGAAGTAATCCTAACCTAAAAACAAGCCAAGTATCTAGCAGCAACCTGAGCTAACGTTAGCGGCAGCTTGTTGAACAGCCCACTTGGGCAGAAACAGAACCATAAACATTAGTTATGCGTCTCTATGAAGTAAAACATAAATCTCCTCCCATGCACAACCAAATAAAAGTTAGTCAAATAAAAATTTGTCGATTCTTAAAAAAAGGTGTCGACTATGCTTACTGTTTCAACTAATTGACTAATCAATTATTCATGCACATCCCTATCACAGATATCATGATTTGATTTGTGATATAATTCTTGAAAGTCAAGTTTCAGTCCAGGATTCACTAAAATGTGATGGAGCATTACCATTTAAGAGATCATTGAAATATTAACTGCTCTGTTTACTAATCCAAGGATCAGAATGAAAATACACAAATCCAAAATGCATTTATTCTAACACATAATGAACCATAGAACAATTCTCACAAAACAAACAGTAGCACTACGTTCACCTGCCTTCTTTGCAGTAACTTTATATCGCTCACACTGCTGCCCATGGTGATTTTTCAAATACTGATACACTGAAGGGGAATGACAGGAGATTGAAAGGTACACAGTAGAGACAGACACAGCTGATAAAAACTATGGAATTTGTGCCTGTAGAAAACACAAAATGCAAATACAACTCTAACTTAATGTTAGCTGGTTGATTCTGCCATTTTTTCTCTTTTCTCTTCTTTCTCTCTCTGCTTCTTGGCTCAACCGGGTATTTTGCAACTTAACAATACTGCAGCAGCGGCAATCATTTTCCTGTGATGGGTTGCTGCTACAAAATGCAGACAAAGTTTGCGTCTTGGTCATAGCTCAGCTGACACTTTCATCTGGTTTAAATCATCGTAACACCGGTAGTTTCTGCTTTAGCTGTCTGTGTTCTCATAACAGGCACGCAGCTCTCAGCAGATAGAACTCACTTTGGATCGGAGAGAATCAGAGTGACTCGCACTGCCTGCATTGTGCTGTCGCTCTGCTCTAGTAGAGCTAAAGAAATATCTACCTACACAGTTAGTTTTGTGGTTTGGTCATTTTAAGACAAGATCTGGTTTATAGCCTGTCACTCTGTTGCTCCTTGCAGTGCTCTGTGAGTGAACTGTGAGGCAGCTAAAAAAAAAAGTGTGATGACTCAACCACCGACATTCTGTTGTAAAAATAATCACAGACTTTCCGGTTTGCAAATGGCATTAGTTCAAAACGTGATTTCAGTTTATTCAATAAATCCTTCAGGCCTACTAACAAGACTTATGAAATGCATAAACCAACCTTCCAGCGAGGTCTGCAGTCCTTTGGTTTCCAATGGCCTCCAAACTCAATGTCAAAAAACTTGGAGAATTTCAGTTCTATCTCTTCCATAGGGATCTCTGTCATGTTGACATCCAGAAGGCCCTCTGTGGAGAGATATTTCATCAATACGTCAACACCACACAACAGAAAAAACAACAACAATCACCATCAGTCCAAACACCACTTTATTAGCTGAAAACTCCTGGTAGGGATGTTGTGGGAGCTGCCTAGCAACAGAGAGTGATCTAATTATTACCAAGGAGTCTGTGGGTTTACCTGCCTCTATCAACCCATCAACAGGAAACTACAAACCACACCCATCCTGTAGTCTGCTCTGACTAAACAAAATTCAACAGCTGAGATTATTAAACCTTAGTAACACTGCTCATTCCCAATGACCAGCTTCATCTGGAAACATGCTTGTGGCAGATTTGATGGAGCTTTTTAGGTACATGTCACACAACATAAATACAGTAACGCTTGGAAAAACTTTCTATCACAGCTTAGACTTATTCATGGTTTGTTTATTTGCAACTAAACTTTGAAGCAGCAAAGCTTAGAGTGCAGTTAAGGTTTCCTAAATAAAAAGGCCGAATGACTGATCCCCTGAAAAACACGTTTCAGGTGTTAGGTACCAGGCTACTCACTCATAGAAGGTAATCGCTCTGGGCAGGGGAGGTTCTGGGCATAGGTAAAGTTCTCCGGAAGATATGTTGTTGGCTGGACCAGGTATTCACTGGAGTTGCTGCCATCAGGATAATCTGCAGCAAAAACAACCAACATCAGTCATAACAGCACCACACTTGGCATCACCCACATCAGATGTACTAAGGAGACTCAGATATTTGTTGTAACATTCAGAAAACATTAGTATTGCACCACTGTAATGCCTCCAAACTAGAGGCTTTTAGGGGTAAGGTTTGGCTGCCCCAGCAAGTCTCTAAACTCTCTCCAGTTGATCCAAAATACTGCAGCATGGTTATGGACTAGTAATGTTATGTGTAATTGACTTGAAATGTCATAAGTTAATGAGTAGCGTGAGTATGTCTGTACATCAGTGGGGTTATAATGATGCCTTTTTTCACTGATGGACCATGAAGTAGTGTTTATGCATGTTTTTAGGGAATTTTATCTGATTCTTTGAGCATTTCAAAGATACTGTAACCTCTAATTTTTTTAAAGTCTCAATTGAGTTTGATTCAATTCAATTTGGCTTTATTGACATGAAAATGTAACTAAATCATAAATTAACAAAAAAGTATCGACATACAATTTAGCAACGTGCACAATAACAGAACAAGAACAATAAAACACCAAGATGTAAATACAATATTATCCTCCACAAACAAAATTTATTTTCCCCTTGCTGATGGAGAGTAGTCCAGAATCATCATTCTCCCCCCACTGTCAGGATTTTCATGTTGGTATACAGAGCCCTTCTTACACCACAGAGCTGCATGTTTTTTCTGAACAATTCAGCCTTTCAATTCATTCCTTAGCTTTGTCAGTCTACCAGTTTCTGGTAGATTGATGAACAGAGAGGTGAACCAGCTCCAGTGATTCCTTCAACCTTTAACTGTTGCTCTGACATTCTTCCTTCTCACTGATCATTTTTGCTGTGTGTCTCTGGAGTCATCTTAGCTTGGCGTCCTCCTCAGAGGAGAAAAACCACAGAACTAAATAATCTCTATATATAGTTTGTCTGACTGTGGAGTGATGAATATCTAAAGTCTTTGAGATGACTCTAACCCTTTCAGCTTTATGCTATGACTTGATCCCAAGTCTTATGAGGTTCTTTCCATGAAGCATGGCTCACATCAGCAGATGCTCCTTGTTAATAACTCAAAAGGAACCTAACCTGGTCTCATTAACTGGATATCGTAAGGGGTGGCTGTGGCTCAGGAGGCAGAGCGGGTCACCCACTAATTGGAAGGTCAGTGGTTCGATCCCCGGCTCCTCCAGTCCATGCCAAAGTATCCTTGGGCAAGATACTGAACTGTTTTCAACATCGGTGTGTGAATGTGCTAGAGCGCTTTGTAATAGTGCAAGCGCTGTGTGAATGGGTGAATGTGATGGTGTAAAGCGCTTTGAGTGGTCAATACGACTAGAAAAGCGCTATATAAGTACAGTCCATTTACCAGTGTTTGTATAAAGTATACTATCTGTTCACTGCTACATGCTCATAAGTTTCATCTGTTAGACTTAGCAACATTACTTTCTGGTGTCTACATATTATTATGTAGACATATTTATTATGTTTGTTCTTATCTGCACAGATGTCAACATCTGTATTCTCTTTTTAATACAACACGTGACATCTGCGTACTGTATTTGGCGATTTCTTTTAAATAATCTTTGCATTTATCTGAGAAGGACTGCAGACAACCACCCATACAGTGAAGTGTATTACTTACCTGTCCCATTGACTGTGCTGTTCTTGTTGGTGTACAGCCGAATCATCTGGCCAATAGTCCTGACATTGTCCCTCAACATGATGCCCTGAGCCTGCACCATGAAGAAGTATGTGTTGGCTGACAGAAAGACAGGAAAAATACATTTTAATCTCCTTGACTTGTTGCTTTACATACAATATACTCAGTTACATTTGCTTGATGTAGCACTGCAGCAACAGCTATTATATTCCCTCAATTATTGTGAAAATGCTAGAAACACTGAAAACAGAACATGTATAAAATCATGTATCAAAACTACAGCAACAGCTACAGAGAAGTGGATGCTGGAACCACCTGGAACAAAATTATCAAGTTAACACAAAAAACAATAAAATACATAATCAACAGTACATACTGTTTAAAAGGTGTGTTTTAAATATTAGGACAATACAGCTGATGGATCTCAGTTGTCAATGACTCAGAGGAGGGAAACATAAGACAAAGATAATAACTGACTGACTTATTATGTTATTATTCACATTGATTCATCTAGAAATCTTGGTTTCTGTGATATACCCAATTGGATTGCACTGACGTTTTATTAGATATGTAAAACAGAGTATATCAAATTCCACTTTTATGGAGTCGGTAACAGTGGTGGAGTTACATATACTGTTACACTGATGATACTCACTTACTGTACTGATCTTACTGTAAAAGCTGATGAGCCCTGTAATATTATAATTATTATTATTACCATTATTATCAATAACAATAATAACTATTATTATTATTAGAAGTCTGCTTGTCAGCTGTCAGCTCATTGGCCTGGCCTGACATACAGTTTCAGTGAACTCTATCCCCTCCTTTGATCAGCACATTGAAGACATCACCAAACTGAAAACTACTCTTTATTATTCTGCTATTATTTCAGGCTTTGTACCTTTCACTTCTCTACCACCAGTGGGTTGGTCTCAGCCTCAATCAGTTAAACCCAGTTTATACAGTATAGTCCATGTTGTCCTGCAGGTGAGATCAGTGTAAACCTTCTAAAATCCACTGCATCTCTTCAACCCCTCTTCAAGCACATGAGCATCTAGGCTGTGTGCCTTCCTCTTTCTAGTTCAAGTCTTTCTTCAGGCAATGATGAGGAGACATAGCAGACTTATACTGTGTCAGTTCTTTCACTTCCATATTCACACTTGCTATTTTGCATCAGTGTGTTCACACTGACATGTATGAAAACCTGAAGTGCACAATAAGAACCAGCATTCAAATGGTCTAAAAGTAGAGCGTGGGACGATGAACTTTTCTAACCCTCAAAGGTCACCATCTTGGCTAGGTAGCAGAAGAGGAGGGACCACCAGTGTATTTTCAAACTTGTGAAAATGGCAGCAGAGGAAGGAGGACATTGGGTGGCATGGTGGTGCGGTAGTTAGCACTGTCACCCCACCATAAGAAGGCTCCGGATCAGGGCTTTTCTGTGTGGGTTTGTATGTGCCTGTGCCTGCGTGGGCTCTCTCTGAGTACCCCAGCTTCCTCCCACAGTCCAAAGACATGCAGGTTAATTGGTGACTCTAAACTGTCCGTAGGTGTGTGAATGTGATTGGTTGTTTGTCTGTATATGTTCGCCCTGTGATGGACTTGTGATCCATACAGGGTGTACCCCACCTCTCACCCAATGTAAGCTGGGATAGGCTGTGGCCCCTCCGCGACCCTTCACGGATAAGCTGTATAGATAATAGATGGATGGCAGGGAAGGAGGACATTGTTGCTGATGGTGGCATAATTTGCATGCTGTGTGCAGTTTTGTGGAACAGGGGGCACATGCAAGAAAGTAAAACATTCATTCTTATGTCAAGTGAGCAACGCTGCCAGCTAATATTTTGCAGGCAACAATTGTGATCACATGTTGTGACCACCATTTCCATTACAAAGCAGCAGTGTTTGATTTGAGACAACGTTATCCTGTTGAAATTAACACACTATGCCAATGATACTGTGTGCACAGTGTACTGTGTGTAAGTGTACTAACTGAAGTGTCTGATTTGAGATGAAGCCTTAGTCCCAAAGAAAACTAAAACTGCACTAATATGGCAAAAGTTTGGATTTGAAGCTGATGAGAACTGAAAAATGCTGGTATGAACACTTCAGGTAAAAAATAACAGCAAAAGTGGTAATAAATCCAGTTTACATGCCCACCTGTGAAAATAATATGCCTCCATTCCTGCACAGATGGACCCCACAGTGAAAGGGGGTAATAGTCTTCTGGGCCCTCTATTAATACAACTGTCAACAGAACGACCATAAACCAAGGGCACAAGATATAAATGAGCTGTCGTGCTGATTGTGGTGATCAGCAGACCAGCTTACACTCTCATTCATGGGCTCCCTCAGGAGTGTCTGCTGAGTCAAGTGTGACACTTAGTGGTAAAACTCAGCATACCAGTCCAGTCTTGTGTACAGCTTAATATCACACAGGTTTGAAGATTGTTACACCAACCCAACCTTCTGCTTCTGTTGTTTTCAGTGAGCCTGACATTAGGCCACTCTAACACATGTTGTTTAACTATGTCATAATCCTGTATAATTACATCATGATTACAACACCTAGATTTGCTGTGGAGCTCAATTTAGGTTGTAGTCACTGGTAATATGGTAACATTAGTGACGTTAAGTAATGAGCCATGCAGTGCAGGGAGAGATTGGTGTGTTCACAAACAAACTTCCTACCATTTACTCTGGACCATCCATGCCTGACACACAACACACACAACAACCACATGAATTAATGCCAGGTCCTCACAACAGGTCCTGACAGTTGAGTAGAATTTTTTGTTCATATGAGTTTGACAGAAATCCACTGTAGGATTTGTGAAGGAGGATTGTTTGTTAACCCCCACAACACTGCCTCCACTTTTGCCTCTTTCAATAGGTACATTATTATGAACCCCTCCACCACTGCCATGTTAGTTGTTGTTAGGAGTGTTGAAAATAATCATTTCTATGATGCGAACATGGACTATTCTGCATCGATGCAGTGACACAACATGATACTTGTTGATTTTCCGGTCTCGGCTGGGCAATTAAGTTCTATATATCAAAACTACCTCCTGTTATGCAATGTATGAGACGTAGCATGAGAAATCGTTTGACAAATCTAGATACAAATCAACAGCTCGTTGATTTGTACCGTGGTACAAAAAGGTATATATAATCATTATACACAACCTGTGTGTCTCTCTGCCTGTTGGCCAATACACCAATGTCACTGTGTGTGACAGTAAACGGGACAGTGTTTGGGGATGATAGAAGTCTTATCACAGAACAGCCAGGCAGCCTCAGCTGCTGCCTGGATGGCTGAGTTAAGACGACAGGCAGGTCACAGCAGACTGGACAGCAGATGATGTTAGTCCACTCTTCCTGACAATGACAGGCATTCAGCCGGTCAATTACAGGAAAAATGTTTACCCTAATTCCTGAAACCAAATACTGTCATCCTCACTTTAGTGTCAAAGAGAGAAAGGCCAGATGATTTTTAGGATTATATATTCCCTTTATATCTGCTTTCAGGCTCAGACACTTCTCAGTATGTCCTCTGACTTGTCACAACAAAGGCAGAACAAGCAAAGCATGAAATGGGAGTCCTGAGTTGTCAAATTAAATTCTCAGCTGGATGTTGAATGGAGTGAGGATCAAAGCAATCCCAGATCCACACAAGCCTGTTAAGAGGCACAGTGTGCAGAATACCCGGTAAAATACAACATACACAAAGATACTAAACATTTCAAGCCCTGTAACAAGCCAACACTCAGAGAAAAGACCTGCTCCTTCAAAAGAATCTAAAAAACTTTCTCTTATTAATTCTATAATTTACACTCATTACCAACACCTATAACCAACTACAGCCATCAAGTGCCTGCAGTTTCAGACCATGTACAGATGGGCGACAAATACCAACACAGATAGTCTGAGTAAGGTGTTGGGCCAGCTCCAGTGAGAGCTCATATTATATCCTGCATGGAAGCATCTGTGTTTGTTATACTCTTCCACTCACTTATTCATTTTCTTCCTTTCATAGCTTTTCTTCAGCAGGATGCTGATTTTTCCAAATAACTGAAATTAGCAGTGAGTACAGTGGCACAGGGTACCATCTGTGTAAGTTGAAGCTGTTTTATCATGTTACACCAGCAACTTCAGTAACTGGCCTTCTAATATAATAATCACGTAATATGGAAAATGTATTTTGCTGCTTCATTATTTCAAAACCTTATGTTTACTTTGTGTAATGTAGCTAAAACACAGCCCACACCAACTAATACCAGTGTAAAACTAGAACACACAATCGTCCTTTCTAGGCCGTCTCATGTCTTTACTTCAACAATCATGCTGCCAGACCTCTGGCTATTACACAGACAAGTGACAAACTAATGGAGAAACTATCAAAGTGTCTTAGAAATGGGTTGTTCCACCCTGAGCCTCTAAAACAGCTTCAAGACATCTACATCTGTGAACAACATTCTACCAGTAGGTAGAGTGTCTAACACATTCCAAAATCTCCCACAGGTGTTCAGTTGCGATCTGCAGACTGTGAAGGACATACAGAAATATACACAGTGTCCACAAGCTCCTCCATAACTTAGCCATAAAAATTTCAGGTTGAAATATCTCCATAGTGGAGACAACAAGAAAGGCCCCATGTCAACACATAGCTAACATGTCACTCATGTTCATACTCATTCAATGAGCCCTTATGGAGGCATCTGCAGTAGACTGCATTCATTTATTTGGGTTTTTCCTTTAATGTGTTACCCATCTGTATCTGTCCATCTGTCAGCAGTGTGGACAGTATGGGGTATGGTGAGCATGCAGCCGAGAGCAGCAGTAGAAATACTCCTATCTCTAAGTCTTCAATTCATTTTCCCAGAACTGCCCGTCCTCCCATGACTACCACTGATCACCAGGAAGAGACTATAGTTCCTGTCCACACATCAGCACTTCTCTCAGGCACGTGATGACCACAGGAATGACACCATGACGCATTAAAGAAGAAAAAGCAAGACAGAGAACAAAGAGCAGGAACATACCCAGCCTTTCATACATCCTAACATCTGCGCTGATGCCACAGAGGATGCAAACATCTGCACTGATGTCAGAGAGGATGTAAACACCTGAACTGACGTCAGAGAGGACGTAAACATCTGCACTTGCTGAAAGTTCTTCCTTCAGTATTTCTGTATCAGCTGCAGTTGAGGAAAGGCCTGGAAACATATCTGACTCAAACAGCTGGGAACTATCATACTGTACATCAAGAATGGCGCCTCGTTAACTATCATAACATGCACGTGTACTCACATAGAACCAATGTATAATGAAGTTAGAGTACATACCAAGACAGTGTGATCAGAGTTCAGTTCCTCTGTACTCTGAGTAATTTAAATAGCAATTCAAATAAACTGGACACATTTGGAGATGGTGATTACTGGAACATTTTGACCCACTCTTCAGTAAAGAAAAGTAATTCAAGTAAATATTTAAATCCCAAGTCATGGGGATGACTGAATCTGCCCTTGTTGCTGTGGATCCTGGTCCCTGTATTAACATTAGCAGAGATGGACACAGTTCATTCATTCATTCGCAAATAACCTGTCAAACACCAGCTAAAGTGCATATCATTCGTAAATACAACACAAAGGGGGGAAAGGATTACACTGCAATGCAGCTGCTATTTGGAGATGCAATTTTCTTTGTAAAACGTAAAAATGCCGATGGTTATCTGGACATGATGGCCTGGAGAAGACGTGGGTTAGTTAGCCTGTTAGCTAACTGTTCTAGTATTAGCATGGACTGTGACAGGACCTGGAGCTCGTCGGGCTGCAGAAGATAATCCGCACATAATCACATTAACTGTTACTGTGGTTAACAGCGGTTAGAGTAAACCTTTGTTTACTGACCTATTCCAGGAGCCACATAAATGAAGTAAAGACATGTGGTGGACATGGAGAAGAAGAATATGAAGGCCAGAAACGATCGGTTGGACATCCGCAGCAGCCGCCTCCAGTTCACCATTTTGGCTTTTCCTCCGCCGATATGAATCCCATAAAATACCTTTAGGAATTAAAACGTCCTCGAATTGACAGACAACAGTGTCAATGGTGTGGTCATGGAAAAACCCGCACCGTCAAAGCCCAGAGCTGCGGCGCGGAAAAGGCTAACGCTAGCTGTGCTAACTGGCCTGCTTTCCCCTGCCGAGAACTTTCCAGATTGAAGAAGCAGGCCTGTACCGTTAATATCAGGCAGCCGAGAGCCTCATGAGGAACCGCCGGCCGGGCATACTGGGTAACTCTGCGGGCCAGGAGCTCAGCAGTAACACTACTTAAGGATTTTCATGGTAGTCTTCCATGGTTGCGGTGTCGCCAGCTTTTACCGCTAGCTCTGAAGGTTGGTCATTGAAGGGGGAAGGACCGCTCTGCCTTCTCCCACACAGCCTACTGTCGGCCGGGGCGATGTTTCCAGGACAGTCGGCGGACTACTTCGTCAAACTGCGCCCACAGGAGTCCAGTCATACCACCGAGTGTCTGTCACACATTCAACACGCATAGGAGCAGGGTAATATATGATAAATACACTCCGTTAAAGAAATATCAGTTCTGCCTTCTTTTCATGTTCTCCTGGCACTGCAGAGGCAGTTTCCGGTGGGTGTAACACCGCCCCTCCCCCGTGTCGCCATGGAAACCCCTGAGCGCGGTGAGGTGGAGTGACTTCCTGTACGGCCTTTTCTTGATGTTGTTAACCATACATCTGAAAATGGAAGAAGAGCAATGGTTGAATTCTGAAGATAACATTTTAAATAGAAAGTTTACAGCTAAGACTTAAGTCGAAACAGGAAATGCCCCTACTCCCTCAAAAAAGAAAAAAATAATGAGTGGGAGATACCTTAGGAAGAACAGAGTACGGCCTCCCTCTTCCAGTAGTGTGCAGTAAACAGTAGATTTACAATATGGACAATAAGGATTATAACATTATAGACTGCAATCATACACTCTGAGCTTTTTATTAGGAACACCTGTACACCTGCTTGAATGCAATTATTCAGTCAGTGCATAAAATCATACAAGTAAGGAGCTTCAGGTAATGTTTAGAATGGGTCAAAATGTGACTTCAAGGACTATGACTGTGGCATGATTGTTAGTGCCAGGCTTTGCAATGTTTGCCTTCCATCAGTGTAAACAGATGTAAATAAATGTTTTACTGTTTACAGTATGTGAACTCAGCTAGCTCCCTGAAACTTTTAACAGGAAATGAACTCCCCAAGGAGGGTCAACACTCTTCAAAATAAAGGTCTTATCAAAATAAATGCACATTCAATTTTATGCCTTAAAGGCAACACACTCCCCACCTGGCCTCAGCGAGTAACTAATTTATCAGCCCATGAACTAAATGAGTCTCTGCACTGAGTCTAGAATCCTTTGGGCTGCCCCAATCAGGTGCTCCCAAGAACCGCCCATGTGTGGGGGGTTGAACTCCCATGAACACCCTTGCATACCAGAGTCCCAAGACATCTTAAGGTTCTTAAGACTACATGCTATGGTTCTTAGCCATAGCTAACTTGGTAGCTAGCTTTGAACTAAGTGCATTTGATTCAGCAGTCTGGCTTCATGTGGCCCACCTTAGTTCCACCTTAGTCAGACACTGCCAAGATGGCAACAACTGAGTCGCCACCATTGAACTTCAGAACTGCTATTCAGACACCTATGGGTGACGTCACGAAGGCTATGTCCACCATATACAGTCTATGGTGCAAAATATACAATTTATTCAAGTAAAAGTTCTTCCTCTTAAACTAGCCTTTGTACATAAACTTCTATATTTTCAATTTGTCTTCTTTCACCCAAGATCTTCCTGAAGATGGTACAGTAAATCAACGTCAGTGGGTTGGGGAACAGCCCCTTATTTTCCAGAAGGAAGCCTCAGTTATTCCTCTGCTGAACTTTATCACAACTTGAGACTATGCCAGCCTCATTACACCATCAGGGAAATATTTTACGAGGTGAATTACGTATTTGACCAAGACCTTGCCAATTGTTGGTTGGTATATTTCAAGTGTTTATCCACCATTGAGATGTCTAAAAAACTAGTTCATGATACTGACTGCTGTGTTAGAGGGATAAAAAAGCCAAAAAAAAGGTGTTAGTTAAGAAATAAATAAGGTAAAAACCATTTCAGGGTTTAATGTTACATTGTTGAACACAATTAATCAGTACATCCAGTACACCCAATCATATTTGTACTGACTGTCATGTCATCACATGATACTAAACATTTCAGTTGCTATATGGGGAGTTATAGGTTTAGAGCTCTGGGATTTTAGGATTTGATTGGATGCCATCTCGAACTGAAACTAAGCAGTTCTTTTCTGTGCACCTTACGCCTGCTTCATAACATTTTTTGGGTGTAACGTTACTGAACTGACATCTCTGTGGTCTCCCTCTCTAGTTAAAGCAAATACTTCCTGCACATTCATCATAGTTCCAGGAGATTTGAGCTGTCCTTTACTGTACCAGTAGCATAAAACAATGGATTTTCGACATTGCCAGGAAATTCTAACATTTTATTGACCCATATAGTTTTACTGATGTTATTAGTTGGTCATCATAATGGGAAGTGTGGGGAAAACAACCTGTGTTCCTGTAACACAGCTCACTACTGGTGCATGGAGGCATAGTCCACTAGTTTTATGATTAACTCTGTCAGGTTAAAGAGTTGACTCAGTGTGGTTAAGTGAGCATATAAAGAGCACAGAGCATCTCCTGCCTGATACCTGAATAACTCTTCATAGTTACCTGACTGCTGCTTCTCTCTGTAACTCAGACTTTTGTTCCTGTAGTTTTCTGGATGGTGAGTGAATCTGTTGTACACTGCTCTAATTCTGAAAAAAAGTGTTTTCACTACTGTGTACTATATTCAGAATGCTTACTGAACAAGAATGTGCTTAAGTTACTGTGAAATTCTACCTCCCTCCAGATCTTCATCTTGTTCATCATGAGGACTCTACTTATTCTCTCTGTTGTCCTCTGTGCTGCTCTTTCCATCCAGGCAGCAACAGGTCAGAGAGAATACTGATACATTCAGACATTTAAAAACAACTGTGAAATGTAAACAATACACTGACACATTTTCAAGGACAGAGAGAAGAAAATGAGTGAATTATCTGACTTGCTGTCTCTCCCTCAGTTGTTCCAGCTGAGGCTGCTGCCGTGCAACAGACAGACAAATCTGCATCACGAGCAGGTAATTAGCACAATTTCATTGTAAAAATCTTGGTCAGTCAGATTACAGACCGCTATAATATGTTTCACCATGTCTAAAGAGAAAATAGTTAGTAACTAATGATGTCTCACACAAAGAATACATAAAGCAGTTAACTTCACAGACCTTTTGTTGTTGGGTTTCTGATCTGATCTGAGATTAGGAATAAAATCCCTTAACAAACTTGTTGGGTGAAAAGAACAGCCACTTTTTTTATTTATTTCAATTATTCCTATAGTTATTTTTCTTTGTCATTCCAGCTCGCTTTCATTTCTGCCTTGATGGTTGGCTTAGTTTCCGTGGTAACTGCTACTACTTAGCGAACCATGCTGATACCTGGACAAATGCTGAGGTAATGATACCATATTCATAATGAAAGAAAAGGAAATTGCAGTATCTAATTATATAATAATAAATCCTCCTCTCTTATTGTATTGCAGAGCTTCTGTGCTGGCTATGGTGGCAGTCTGGCCTCAGTCCACAACATCTGGGAGTATAATTTCCTCCAGCGTATGGTCAAGACTGGTGGTCACACTTTTGCCTGGATTGGAGGTTACTACTTCCAGGTTTGTTCCAACATTTAAAATGTTATATGCTGTATTTAAAAACCGTAACACATGTCTAAAGAACAGGAGATTTGCATTCACTGTTTCAGTCTTTTAAAACCTGGCACATGTATCCCACACTTTCCTGTCACTATGATTCAGCCTCAGATTAAACATTTTCTACTAATGCAATAACATATTTTATTACTTATCCAGTCTTGGCAGATGTGTGCCAAGATGATTCTAGACTGTTACTTAGTCCTTTTCCAGCCTCATCCTACAATAGAAATAGAAGTAGTTAAGAAAAGATAGCATTTTTTCCCCCAACCCTAACAATTAATGCCTAAAACAAGTCTTAAAGTTTTCAGCCCATCCATGGGTCAGTCAGTTCAGGTAAAATTACCTTAAAGTTCATGTTTGAAGAATTTTATCATTTGTTAAATCATTCTGTTAGCATTATGTTCTGGTTTTTAGAAAGATTTAACAATCCTGGTGAAAACTGGTGCAGTGTATTTGTATTTGTATTATTGTATTATTGTATCATTGTATCATTTGTATCATTGAGTAATCATGCACAAAGGCACTTTAAACTAAAAGTGTGCATGTCGAGACTTTGAAAATGGTGATTTTTTCTAGGGTGACTGGAGATGGGAAGATGGCTCACAGTTTGACTACCACAACTGGGAAACAACCAGCTCCACTGACATTTACCAGTGCTTACAGCTCAACTCTCGAGGTAAGAACACGATACATGCACAGCCATTTGTTAGTAAAGGTAAAATTGATTTTTTCAAAAACCACAACACAGCACAGAGGCTGGGCCATCACGCCTGGCTCTACAATTACAATTGACTGATGGCATTTTTTTCTGATGATGCTGATGATGAACTTTGCAGAATCCAGGGGCTGGTCCAATCATGGCTGCAACATGCACTTCCCATTTGTGTGTCACCTAAGGTCAAATTGTTAGTCATCCCAGTGTTACTGCTGACTTGGATGATGCTATCTGTAAAAACTGTTATGCCTAATAAATGAAATAAAAAGGTTTTGTTTAATGAGCTGCTGTTTCTTTCTGGGAAAAAGGCTTTAATAGACTGTATGGGTTAACAGACCAGCTACAGTTAAATTGAGTTATTATTATTTTTAGTTGTAGTACATATATATATATATATATATATATATGTGTGTGTGTGTGTGTGTGTGTGTGTGTGTGTGTGTGTTAAAATGTACATTCTTTTGTTAGGGCTAAGTATTTGGCTGGACCCAAACACAGACAAGGAAGGTCAAAGAAGAATTTATTATAAGGAAATAGCTGAGTGAGTAAGAGGTGTGCTGGAGAGGACAGGGACAGGCCAATGAGGAATAGGAATGTTAGCAGCAATGCACAAGAGATAACACAAGTGAATAACTTAGGAGCACAAGACAACTGAATGTGTAGCTGCGACTGAGTGATCTGTAACTGGTCATGGGTGGAAGGAGAGCAGGGGAACTTTATGTGCAGGTGACGAGTAGACTGACAGCAGGTGAGGGGGCCAGAGGGGCCAGGTGTTAGGTAATGATGCCATGTCTGCAACACACACAAACACACACACACACACACACACACACACACACACACACACACACAGGAGGAGAAGACACAGGGAAAAACACTGGAGGCCCAGCTGAGCCATTTCTCATTAAAAAACAAAAGTTATATTTCCAAGCAATAGATATAATACTATAAACCCACAGTTATTTTAATTTTAGCTACTTAATCCTACATACTCTAAAAAGGCTGGGTGAGACCACTTTCCAAACACACACAGAAGGAGAGAGAGACAAGGAGGAGGCTGGGACTTCTGGAGGAGAAAGATCCAGATCCAAAACAGGCGACAAGGTCCCAGGACAGCCAACAGTCCAGCACAGAGAGAGAGAGAGCAGCTACCAGAGCTCATTTGACAAAGTGTAAACCCCAGTTATTCATGTTCACTTTATTTCCTTCAGTCTACAAAGTCTCTCCTTTTGTTCATTAGGTCCTGCTGTAACCTGCTCAATGATTTTCCCCTTACTGTTTATGGATTAGCATTTCCTTATTGTTGGAACAACTCCCACAATTAAATTGTGTACACTGGTGTGTGTGCTCAGCAATAAAAACTGTTGTGGTTATAGGACACTGTGTTTGTTGGCACCTTGTCATATTTTTGCCACCACAAAATATGTAATTTTGGTAAATTTTGCACTGCATGTATGATAAATGTATATAGATTTCTTTTTTCTACATGAAGCTGTTTTCACACTAAGAATGTCAATACAGTCTCAATACCCGAGAAATAATCTAAATAAATTAGAATATAGAAGAAGTTTTCACTTTTGTCAATGGATATTTACTTTTCTATTTTCTATCAGTGTTAAGGTTGGGGGGGGGCTGTGGCTCAGGGGGTAGAGCGGGTCGGCCACTAATCGGAAGGTCCGCTGTTTGATCCCCAGCTCCTGGTGGATTTGTCCGGTTCTGCTCGAGGTTTCTGCCTCTTAAAGGAAGTTTTTCTCTCCACTGTCTCCTAGTGCTGCTCATGGTGGGATCTGTTGGGTCTCTCTCTGTAAATACCTATTTTAAAGAGTACGGTCTAGGCCTGCTCTATATGAAAAGTGCCTTGAGATGACTGTTGTTGTGATATGGCGCTATATAAATAAAACTGAATTGAATTGAATTGAATTGAGCTCCTCCAGTCTGTGCCGAAGTATCCTTGGGTAAGATACTGAACCCCACATTGTCCCTGATTTTTGTAACATCGGTGTGTGAATGGGTGAATGTGACACATAGTGTAAAGTGCTTTGAGTGGTCGATACGACTAGAAAAGTGCTATATAAGTACAAGTCCATTTACCATTTGCCATCAACTCAATAAATGTAAGTCAGCATTCAGCTTGTTAGAATCTACTGTCTCTACTGAGACAACAAGGTGATAACGTGTGGAAACAAACAAAGGTGTATCTATCACAGCAAAGGCTCCCAACCAATGATCCCTGTAGACTGTGCTCAGGGATAAACATGATTCTCTGCTCACACACTAGCAGTGGATGAGTTTAAATGAGCAAATTAAAGGATGCATATAGTAGTAGCACTCACTGGTCCAGCCTCTTGTGTCTACAGAGGAACAAAAGTCAATGACAAAACAGAGATAGTGATAGATTCTAGATACATGTGATCAGGTGATCATTTAGTGTGATAACCTCTGAATCCATAATCTCTTTCTTCTCTGTCTGCTGGTCCAGCCCAGGTTTATCTCCAGGAGACTTTGTTCTCTATGTAGATTAAAATGTTGCACCGGCCCCCTCTGAGGTTTGTAACAGGGTAGACTTGTATCAGTATAGGATCTTGTGTGACACTAGTGGTGGATTTGTGGTGCAGGTGTGGGTGTGGCTTTGCAGGGTGTGTTTGTGGAGGCGGCTGTGGCTCAGGAGGTAGAGCAGTCGCCCACCAATCAGAAGGTCGGTGGTTCGATTCCCGGCTCCTCCAGTCCGCATGCCGAAGTATCCTTGGCAAGATACTGAACCCAAATTGCCTCATGTGTATGTTAGAAAGCACTTATATATATAGAACAAGTGCTGTATGAATGTGTGTGAATGGGTGAATGTGATCTCTAGTGTGAAGCGCTATATAAGTACAGTCCATTTACCATGATTTCATGGTGATAGGCTAATCTGAAACAGGTGTGCTGGATGTGACTTTCAGCCAGCTTAACTACCCCCACCCACACTTTTCCTTCAATCATTTGTTCTCCTCTGTGGCAGGTACCTGTGTGCATGCGCTTGGAAGTCTCTCCATCCTTGAAACTGTAAGTTGAATGTTTTATTTGGTAACGAGTCTCCCTTTGTTCTCCTCTGTGGCAGAAGGTTAGTGTGGTGCAGGCTGGGATATCCTTGGGACGGTAGGTTGGACTAGAAGGCAGCAAGAGCCAGAGTCACAGCAGTGCCTTCGCAGCCACACGGAGCTGAGTGCAGCAGGTGTCAGAACACAGTATGAGGCACCAGCAGCAGAGTGTAGTACACTGAGCCAGGCATACCAGCCGACTAGTCGGATCCAGCCTGGTGGCCGTGAGGCCCAGCCACTCACCAGGCCACACACCTTCAGCCATCTTTCCTTCAGTCTTTTAGAGTGACTGTTCCTGGACTCATTTAACTTTTATGATTAGAAATAATAAAAGACTTCTTCAAATTTTATTCCTGTTTTGTTGTCTTGCCCATTACCCACTGGTTGGTCAATCGCTGGAGCTGAAAGAACACTTTACAGGCTCACCCCTCCTATGATGCTGTTTGAGTCTGGTTAGAAGTGGTTTCCCAGCCTCACCTATGTAAAGCATATTACATGTGAACAACCCAGGGGCTGAACAGAGAAACCACAGGAGGAGCTGGAAAACTCACCTGGACAGGCGAGTGATGTGTCAGGTAGTTAATGTCAGTGCTGTCAAGTGTGTTGCCGTGTGCCAGGTTCATTCAGTTTATAAGTTATTGTGTTTGTTTAGAGTCACGTGTTGAACTTTGCTGCCCTGTGTGAATGCAGTCTGTTGTAATGTGCTGTTTTCATTAAGTTCCCATGTTTAAACACAAATTCACCGAGTTTAACAAAGGAACAGTCAGAGTGGTCTGTGGATGCTCATAGAGACATGGGATTCATTCACTGAGCTGGAAACCTTTGTGTTAAGGCGCACCAAGTAGAGTGGGTGCTTCCCCATCAGAAGGTTAGCAGTTTGATTCCAGGCTCCTCTGGTAAATGAATCAACAAGAAACTACTATTACAGTCTACCCCACTACCTGGGTATGTTGTAACACAGCCTGGGGTAAATTGTAACAGTAAGATTGAATAATTAAAAATTGAGACCATGCCATAAAATATGCATCTGTATAAGTTTATTGTGCATGTGCCAACACTTGAGCATCTTCTCATGGTTTACTAAGAACAAACTCGTCACAGATACCTAAATGAAGTGTCAGGAGTGTGGATCCTAATATTACAAGAGCTTTCTTAAACAACATTTTCTGATAATACCTACTGACTCATGAATGAAACACATAACGCATATGAACAGAAACCTTCAGCAGGAGGTCAGTAGCAGGTCATCATAATCCATATAAAATTCCAGGAGGACATTTAATAATTAACAGCCCAACAAACTGTTTGCCTTAAATGATTAAAACATGAACTTGAGTGTGTGTATCTGTGCATGTTATCCATCTAATCAGAGTGATCAGAGTCACAGCAGTGACAGATGTAGGTCTACCAGGGGTGCAGTTTTCGTGGGCCCGGACACTTTTCTTTTGGTTTGGGATTTCCAAAGAGCTCTGTGCACAGAATCCAAAAGTCGTCTTCTTCTGAGGTGTCTTTATCCTTATCCTTGACCTTCTTGGATCTCTTATTGGCTGGCTTTCCCGTGGCATGATTTTGTTTGTGTTGCCTCTTTGCAAACATGGCCATTTTCACACTCTTTTTACTATTCCTCTTCTTCCTCCAAGGCTTGCTTAACTGGTGTATCTGTAAAGATAGATTCTCTTCCTCCTTGTGGTACCTTTCTTGGTCCTGCTTTGGGAAATGGTCTCACAGTAGAGGGACTGCCAATGCCGGGAGAGGAGAGTAGGCAGCGTTGTCTCCAGTTTTGGCACAGGGGACAGTGACTTGGGGTGAGCCAAGGGAAGAGCAAGAAGTATTCAGAGTGGGTGTGTGCCATGTAAACAGTCATGCATGTGTAAAGGATTGGATTGTGTGTTGAATGTTGGCTGACAGCATTTGACTACCCCGCTTGTTGGGATGAATCCCATCGTTTCTAAAGAGAGAAGCATGATCCCAAAACAAATTATTTATCAACAAGTTATCGAAGGTGTGCAGGCCGAGGATTTGATTAAAGCGCTCAGCCCCATGGCCTAACGTGGGAATTTGGCCGGGGACAAAAACTGATTTTCCACTGTCCTTTAAGGCATTAAAGAGAAGTTTAAAATCAAGTTTGGTCCAATCAGATTTCTGACAGAATGTGTCATTCACCCCTACATGAAGAACTTCTTTTAATGGAGGCTGGGAGTGAAGGCAGTAGGGTGAGGGTGATCAGGCTTTCATAGTAGCAAGACTGGAGGGACGTAAATGGGAGATATGCTTTGCTTGGGCAGTAGCTACAGAGACAAAGCTTTCAATCAGCTGATCCTTTTTCTGGAGCTCTGACTTCAGGTGGTGAAGGTCCTTCTTTAGCTGTGAGTTCTGGTTTTTACAGGCCTCACACAAAGTGATAAGAGCTGAGGTTAGTCCAGAGTATCTCACAGGCCAGATTTTATGCTAACAAACAAAATAATGCAGCCGAGGGTACCATGGAGGTCTTCTACCTTCCAGGGATAGCAAAATCGGTGTTATATTGCTAAGAATTTTAAAATCCAGGCGCCCAATGACTAAAATCCTACAGTGTTTGTTGTGTAACACTGGCAAACGGCATGACAGAGAGCAGCGAGATCTTCTCCTCTGTTAGCACTTCCACATGTGAGGAAGGAAGCTTTAAGACACAAACAGGGAATCACTACCAGATAGTCCAAGTTGTATGAAGAAATCCTTTTACTTGGAAAAATGAAGAAGAGTGGAGTGGAATTTTCCAGTGCTTGCACTGCACATGCCACTGAGACCAAGGCACCTCTCTCAGCCAAAGTCATTGATCCAACCTGCTTCACTCCACAGTGTGCAACTACCCAGGTCTGGCATCTGGACGGTGTCTGGATGGTGGTAACACCAGTCTCATCCATACATATATCTTATCATATGTCGAAGACATATGTCACATCCATCAAAGCTACACCTCTCAATAACATCTCCAAGCTTCTTGAAAAATGCCTCCACATTTGAACAGTTAAAGCTTGTAGCTCGCGCCAAGCTAGTTGCCTCTGCATTTTTCATGGACATGTTAGGATGCCTTTTAATAAAGCCTGAGAACCAATCAGAACCTGCCATGTTGTTCTTATCCCATGACTGGGGGTGTTTTATGTTGTACTCGACCGAAAGTTGATATGCAAACTTCCTGACCTTAAAGAAGGTAAAACTAATTAGTTAGTTGTACCTAACAGTAAGTGAATACATGCACATAAGGAACTGATACAGTAGTAGCCGGTTCCTACTTAGGACATACTAATCTGCACCTGTCAGATGCTCAGTAGGCTTACCTTACATGTAGTAAGTTCATAGTACAAGTCTGTGGCCTCAATCAAGTAGCCAGTCGACACCTCCTCTTGCAGTGTATTGCTGGGACAGCTGTCTTGAACCCTGGTCTCTGAGGTTTTGCAGTTTCTTGCAGTATCTGCTCAGTGTCACATGGCAGATAGAGTAGTCTTTGGCAACAGACCTCGCTGTCTTTCCCTGCCTCACCTCATCTGATGCAGCTTTAAGTATATGTGCTGACACACCCCTATTAGTTTTCCTCACCCACTGTCTTGGCACACTGAAAAAAAGAGTGGCACAGAAAAAATATGTCAGTTGTAATTATGGGGATGGTTGTGACATTTTCTTATAAAGTGTTACAACCATTCCCACCCCTGTCAGTCATTGTTTAGCTAGCTCTACCGGCGTGCCTCACATTGCACCTAAGAATGTACTCTGTGATCCAATACAAGTTACTTGATTCAGACTATCAGCACAAATCAAAACATTGTTTTGGTTGTAAAATCTGCAACACTTTTTCACACAGCCATGCAAATTCACATGCAAGGTCTGGGAGGGAGTGGTTATGTGTGAAATTGATCACATGACTCATATGTTATCCCTTATTTGGTGCTGTTACAACCATCCCTGGTCTCCCCTAGTATAATTAACAGGAGACCCCAGGTGGTGGGAGTGATTTTGGTGATTCAACAGTATATTATAAAAATTCCCCAAAATTATGAAAAAGCACATTTTTCCATTGGTGTGTGAAGTGATTTCGGTGACACTACAGTGTGTCAGAGTAAGTTGTTGAATTTTTTTACCAATAAAAATTTCTACTTCTTCCTAACTGCATTGAATTACATATACTAGACTGCTTTCTTTTTCTTTTGGATGCACCAGTTTTTGTCTTGTGTGGTCCTGAATTTGAAAAACACAGGGATGTGTTACATGCCACTAAATCCTTCAGAGTTTCCCAGATATACTACAGCTATGACAGTGTTCTTGTATTTACTGTTCATTTCTTCACCACCCAGTCTTGGTGCTCTTCCTGGATCTTGTGGCTTCGATGAGGAGGCTTTACCCTATATAAACCTGATATAAGATAAGTAATGGTAAGATAATCACAAAGTAATGAGGGTGTCACAGTTCTGTTTCATTATTCTCTGGATTCCCAAGTACTTTTCCACTCACCCTTCCTCTGCTCCATTCTACCTGAAAGCCATCGCCCATCTAATCAGCCAACTCAGTTCATCTGTGCCAGTGTACCTCCACCCACCAATTCAGCCAGACCTCTCCAGTTAACTTAGACTTAGACAGACTTTGTCATTCAAATTAACACCATACAGTGCACATCAGAACGAAATTCTGTTGCCTTGGCTTGAAGACTTTACAGCGTCCTTCTCTGTATTGATCTACTGTTGTCGACCTTGCCTGTCTCCGACCAGCCTGCTCCATCTATACCCTGGTAAACTGACCAGCCTTTCGTAACCTGACCCTGAGCTTGTCTGTACCCTTTGGATTTTGTTGTCTGTGGCTGTGTGAACTGTTTACTTGGGATACCGACCGCTGACTTTTGTGTTCAGATCTCCCTTCTGCCTGACTCCCTCAGATTCAATTCAGTTCAATTTATATAGCGCCAAATCACAACTAAAGTCATCTCAAGGCACTTTTCATGTGGAGCAGGTCTAGACCATACTCTTAAAATATAGTATTTACAGAGAGAGACCCAACAGATCAGATTTGTCTGTCCATCCTGACTGTTTTTGAAACTATTGTCTCCTTGACCACCTCTTCTGCCTGCTCCTCTATGGTTCTGATGTCTGCCATTAAGTAGACTGTGGGTGCTAGTCGGTGTCTGGAATAAAGTCTTTTGTGAACTGAGCCACCCTGGCTGTGCGCTGCAATTCGGTCCTACTCCTACCCATTACACAAGTACAATCTGGCCAGTCATGACCCAGCGCACGTATCTTCACCTTCATCTTGGCTGGAGAGAATTGTGGGAGTTCTCGAGCAGTACAAGGCTATGATAGCCACTGCTGTGCTGGAAACTTGCTACTCCACAGCAGCAGAAAGGCGTATTCCAGTCCGCTCTTCCTTTCTGCTGTTTTCAACGGAACTGCACAAGGTCTTTGGCTTCTGAGCATGAGTCAGGGTTTCTGATGCCATAGACTTTTGTACCCAGGCTCGTTTAAGTGACTGGAACTCGGCGGCTCAGTGCAATGCTTACCTGCATGGTCTTGCGGAATACATCAAAGATGAACTGGTCTCCTATGATCTGCCCTCCACCTAAGATGGATTAATTGAATTAAGTTCCAGATTCGATCGATACGCATATGATATTTCATAAGGCACAGTTGTACAAGTACAACACAAATGGTCAAGAATATGAATAAATCACAATTATCATGAATCATACGAGAATTTCCAATACAAGACCATTGTTACGGCCCTAGTGTTAGGGGCCGTGTGTTTGCTTGGGTGAGTGTGTGTTGTGCTCTCTCTCTCTCTCTCTCTCTCCCTCTCCCTCTCCCTCTTTTTTTTTCTTTCTTTCCAGGTGATCGTCTTGCCCTGAGTCCATATCCGCTCCTGATTAGGAGCGGAAGTCATAAAAGAGAGAGAGAGGCACCAGTCGTGGCCAGTGGGCCTCTGTATGCCGGTCGGGTGTGTGTGTGGGAGCAGTGGCTTCCAGTGGACTCCATTCTGGAGTGTGAAATTTGGATTTATCTGCTGCGTTGCACTCGTGTGTGGTGGTTATAGTTTATCTTGGTCCCTTGGTTGTTTTGTCTTTGGTTTGAGCACCAGCGTCTTTTGTTAGTGAATAAACCTTTTTTTTCTTGACTATACAGTGTCTCCGACCTTGTTTGCTCTCCATTCCCCCCCGGGACATTATTTCTTTATTTGTTGCTTCCCCCCCAACCCTAGATTATTCCTCGGGGAGCGTAACAAATTGGGGGCTCGTCCGGGATCCAAACACCTTGGAACGGGGAGTTTGGTCGGAACTTGTGTAGTGTCGCGATTGTCTAGCCCGTTATCCTTTTGTTGTTGCACGAGGCTTCCCGGTTAAGTCAGGTGAGTGTCCAGCTAAACTGAGATCAGTTTTTCCATCGGGCACTCTTTTATTATTTTGCCTTTTTTGTTTTTGGAGTAACTCCAGGCAGGGATAAGAGTCTCTGGCGGGGGTAGGCTTTTCAGGGCTCCGGCCGCTGAAGTTCAGCCTTTAAAGTCGCCTCGAGCGACTTAGGCACGCTCCGAGGAGAAGACAGAACAGGTAAAGTTTTGGTTAGGTAGGAACCGGGGAAGTTTGTGCGTGATTGTATATGTTTTAGAAACTCTGGTAGGCTAGGAGTGAATTGTTTCTTTTTAGGTGTGTGTGTACCTAGTGGCAGTCTGTTTGGAGCTCGCTGCTCACTGTTGTGCGAGTTGTGTGTCAGCCGGTGTGGCTGTGGCTTTGTCAGGCAGGATGGCAAAGTTTAGTGTTACTGCGTTCACAGCTGATCCAACACTGGCACAGTTAGAGGATTGTCGGAAGTGTGATTTGTTTGAGATTGCTGCACACTACGACATACCAGTGTCGCTTTCCTTGCGCAAAAGCGACCTGAAAGCCGCTGTGTTGGAGGCGCTGGTGGCTAGGGGCATCCTCAGCCTAACGCCGGCAGGACCCCCTGGTGTAGTGGATGTAGCCGCGGTGCCTTCACAGGTGGACGGCAACCCGGTGGAGACAGTTGAGCGTGCGGGTGAGAGCCGTGCGGGAGGCCGTAGTGTTTCACCTATGATAGAGTCGGTCGAGGCACAGCCGGTCAGTTTTACTCCCGGTTTACATGTGGTGACTGAGAGAAAACCGCGGACACTCCCACAGTTTGATCCTTTCTCAGTGGAGTCTAGCCCTGGGTCGAAGCTGGAGGCTCGTTTAAAAGTTCACCTCGCCCGTCTCCGGCTGGAAAAGGAGGAGCGGGAGGGAGAACATGAGTTTACGCTTCGATAGGGAGCTGGAGCTGAGGAAACTGGAGGCGGACACCGCCATCAGGATGCGGCAGCTAGAACTGCAATCCAGTTTAAGGGCAGCTGTCGGAGTGCCGCCGTCAGCCTCAGCTACCTCTTTTGACATAAGTAAGCATATTTCTTTGGTACCTGCATTCCGTGAGTCTGAGGTGGAGACGTACTTCAGCACGTTTGAGCGGTTGGCTGTGGCGTTAAACTGGCCACAGGAGGTGTGGGGGATATTGCTGCAGTGTAAGCTTACAGGTAAAGCTCAGGAAGCTTGCGCTTCACTGTCTACCGCCGATTGCTTGGCATATGAAAAGCTTAAGAGCGCGATATTACGCGCCTATGAGCTCGTGCCAGAGGCTTATTGTCAGCGTTTCCGGGGCCTTAGGAGGAGCCCCGGCCAAACGTATGCTGACTTTGCCCGTTAAAAGGGAATTTTATTTGACCGCTGGTGTTCAGCGTGTAAAATAGGTGATGTAACGTCCATGTGGGAGCTAATGTTGCTGGAGGAGTTTAAGCAGTGTGTCCCTGAGCGTGTAGTTACTTACCTGAATGAGCAGAAAGTGACTTCTCTACAGGAAGCTGCAGCGCTGGCGGATGAGTTTGCCCTCACTCACAAAGCCAGGTTCTTAAAGCAGGATGTGATTTCCACCGGTGCCACCCCTCAAAAATCTGGTAACTCCTCTGTACAGGTTCCCCGTGCCAGTGCTCCCGTCCCCACTCCAAAAGCAGAAAGACAGTGTTTTTTCTGCCACAAACCCGGTCATTTGGTTGCTGACTGTGTTGCGCTGAAACGCAAACAGCAGTCTGCTGTTCCTGTGCCACCAAAAGGTATGGGTTTAATAAAGACCGTGACTCCAGCACTGACTGTTCCGTCAGGGCCCGATGCCTGTTTTAAACCTTTTATCTCACAAGGGTTTGTGTCCCTTACCGGGAAGGCCGAGGATCAACACCCAGTCACTATACTGCGTGATACTGGTGGTTCGCAGTCCTTTTATCCTCTCTAGTGCGTTGCCACTGGGTAGTGAGTCCGCGTGTGATGTGAGTGCTGTTGTCAGGGGAATTGGGATGAGTTTTGTACCTGCGCCCCTACATCGTATTCATGTCCAGTCCAAACTAGTTAGTGGTTTCTTCCCAGTAGCAGTTCGTGCATCTTTTCCCATTGAGGGTGTTGACCTTATCATGGGGAATGACATTGCTGGAGGGAAAGTATATCCCTCACCAGAGGTGATCCTATCTCTGTCGCTGAGCCTGATGAGCTGGAACAAAAACATCCAGATGTGTTTCACACTAGTGTCTTGACTAGAGCTCAAGCTCGCAAGCAAGGAAAGGAAATCAACCTGTCAGACTCACTGTTTGCTGCAGCCTTGACTGAGGACAAACTGCCCCCTACTGGTGAGCCAGCGAACAGTCAGACCAAGGAGCCTGAGAGTACGGTGGAGGTTGCCACCGTCCCAGAGGTCACACTGCCTCTAAGTCGTGATGCTCTTATCCAGGCCCAAAAGTCTGACCCATCTCTGACCAGGTGTTTTATGGCTGCTTGTGGGGATGAGCACAGGTATAGGGGTAGACCACAGTATTCACTGGATGAGGGTCTGCTAATACGGAAGTGGCTTTCCGCCAGTGGGAGTTGAGGGTGAGGACTGGAGGGCAGTTCATCAGATTGTGGTCCCGGCTGGGTGTAGGCAGCATGTGCTGACACTAGCACATGAGCATTTGTGGTCCGGTCATCTGGGTGTTACTAAGACCTACCAATGTATTTTAAAACACTTCTTTTGGCCAGGCATGAAAAGAGACGTTGCTCGCTTTTGTAAAACGTGTCACACTTGCCAGCTGGTGGGTAAACCCAACCAGAAGGTTCCTCCAGCCCCACTACATCCCATTCCAGCTGTTGGTACCCCTTTCCAACATGTGATAGTTGATTGTGTTGGTCCCCTGCCTAAAACAAAGTCGGGTAATCAGTTCATTCTTACAGTAATGTGTCTGGCTACTCGTTTCCCTGAGGCAATACCTCTGAGGAGGATCACTGCGCCAGTTGTTAGCAAAGCCCTCCTCAAGTTCTTTACCACCTTTGGCTTGCCACATGTTGTGCAGACAGACCAAGGTACCAACTTCCTGTCAAGGACTTTCAAGCAGACTTTAAAGTCTTTAGGGATTTCTCATTCAGTAAGTAGCGCTTACCATCCAGAGTCCCAGGGTGCGCTGGAGCGCTGGCACCAGACATTAAAGTCTATGCTTCAAAAGTACTGTTCAGAGACAGGGAAGGATTGGGATGAGGGTCTGCCTTTCCTATTGTTTGCAATCCGAGATGCAAAACAGGAGTCACTGGGGTTTAGTCCGGCTGAGCTGGTGTTTGGTCACAATGTGCGTGGCCCCTTGAAGGTGTTGCAGGACCAGTTCATGTCTAGTTCACCTTCCAAAACGACTGTGTTGGATTTTGTGTCTCAATGCAGGTCCAGGTTGTTTACTGCCAGCGCGCTGGCTAAGGATGCGCTCTCCTCCTCCCAGGAGAGCATGAAGAGGTGGTATGACCGTAAGGCAGTGGTACGACACTTCTCTCCTGGTGACCAAGTGCTGGTATTGTCACCAGTGCCTGGGTCTACCCTTACAGCTCGCTTCTTGGGCCCTTATTTGGTGGACAGGAAGCTTTCAGACACAGACTATGTCATTTCTACCCCTGAGCGTAGAAGAAAGACACGGCTGTGTCATGTAAATATGTTAAAGCCGTACTTTTCCAGAGAAACCCCTCAGGTGGAACCAGAAGGCTCTGGGTTGACTACGTCCATGGTATGTTCAGAGGTAGTAGTGGAAGACTGGACTCAATACGCCCTCTGGTGGCCAACAGAGTGGTAGGCTGTCTAACTCTGAGTTCTTGTCTGATGCTGACTCTCGTCTGTCTTATCTACCTGCCCAGCAGCGTCAGGATACTCTTCAACTGTTGTCCTCTTTCCCCACCTTGTTTGGTGATGTGCCGTCCTGCACCAATATTTTACAGCATGACATTAATGTTGGTTCCGCTGCTCCCATCAAGCAGCATGCATACCGGTGCTCAGCCTATAAGCGACAGGTGATGAGAACCGAGGTTGAGTATCTGTTGAAGAATGGCCTAGCTAAGCCTAGCAGCAGCCCCTGGAGTTCCCCATGTCTGCTAGCTCTTAAAGCTGACGGCTCCCCTCAATTCTGCACAGACTTTAGGAAAGTTAATGCAATTACAGTACCTGATTGTTTCCCTTTGCCCCGCTTAGAGGACTGCATCGATAACATTGGTCCAGCTACTTACATCACTAAGTTAGATCTTTTGAAAGGTTACTGGCAAGTCCCTTTAACACCCAGGGCCTCTGAGATCTCTGCTTTTGTGACCCCGACCACTTCATGCAGTACACAGTTATGGCATTTGGTTTAAAGAACGCTCCTGCCACCTTCCAGCGTCTAATGACCAAGGTGTTGGGTGATGTCCCTCACTGTAATGTGTATCTGGATGATGTGGTTGTCTACTCCAGCGAATGGTCTGACCATATTTCCATTTTAAGGAAGGTTTTTCAGCGACTTGCAGAGGCAAATCTGACACTAAACCTTGCTAAGTGTGAGTTTGGCAGGGCCTCTGTGACTTACTTGGGTAAACAGGTGGGGCATGGACTAGTACGTCCGGTTGATGCCAAGATCACAGCGGTGTTAACGTATCCCGTTCCCACCACTCGACGTGAACTCCGCCGTTTTCTTGGTATGACAGGTTACTACCGGTGTTTCTGCAGAAATTTTTCAGTAGTAGTTGCCCCTCTCACCTCCCTGTGTAGTCCGAAAGTGCCTTTTGTGTGGACTACTGATTGTGAGCGTGCTTTTGAAGCAGCAAAATCAATCCTGTGTAGTGCTCCTGTTCTGGCTGCACCTAACTTGACTTGTCCCTTCAAGCTGGAGGTGGACGCAAGTGCATCAGGAGCTGGGGCAGTACTGATACAGGATGATGGTGATGGTGTTCCTCATCCAGTATCTTTTTTCTCAGCCAAGTTCAACCGCCACCAGCTGAACTATTCTACCATTGAGAAGGAAACCCTAGCGATGCTTCTTGCATTACAACATTTTGAAGTATATGTCGGGTCCAGTACACTCCCAGTGATTGTGTACACTGACCATAATCCCCTGGTTTTTCTGAAGCAGATGTACAACTGCAACCAACGCCTTATGCGTTGGGCTCTCTTGGTGCAAGGCTTCAATATTGAAGTTAAGCATAAGAAGGGAGCTGACAACGTGGTGGCTGATGCTCTGTCCCGGGGGTGAGTTCAAATGCCCTTTAGGGATGTGTGGTGAGTAAAAAAAAAAAAATTTAAAAAAAAAAAAAAAAAACTGACAGATTCATCCAGTACGATGCAATTGTTTGTTTGTTTTTAGTGAACAAATTGGGTTTTTTTTTTCCCCAACTTATTAAGCAAACTGGGGTTTGCTCGTTAAGGGTGGGGGTGTTACGGCCCTAGTGTTAGGGGCCGTGTGTTTGCTTGGGTGAGTGTGTGTTGTGCTCTCTCTCTCTCTCTCTCTCCCTCTCCCTCTCCCTCTTTTTTTTTCTTTCTTTCCAGGTGATCGTCTTGCCCTGAGTCCATATCCGCTCCTGATTAGGAGCGGAAGTCATAAAAGAGAGAGAGAGGCACCAGTCGTGGCCAGTGGGCCTCTGTATGCCGGTCGGGTGTGTGTGTGGGAGCAGTGGCTTCCAGTGGACTCCATTCTGGAGTGTGAAATTTGGATTTATCTATGCTGCGTTGCACTCGTGTGTGGTGGTTATAGTTTATCTTGGTCCCTTGGTTGTTTTGTCTTTGGTTTGAGCACCAGCGTCTTTTGTTAGTGAATAAACCTTTTTTTTCTTGACTATACAGTGTCTCCGACCTTGTTTGCTCTCCATCCCCCCCCGGGACATTATTTCTTTATTTGTTGCTTCCCCCCCAACCCTAGATTATTCCTCGGGGAGCGTAACAACCATCCAGTTTCATATACTGCAGTCTCCTCATCTGCCCCTGACCCTGGGTTCCCCCATAACTCCCACATTGCCTGGTCAACAGGAGCCATACTGGGATGGAGTCTGTCCTGTCACCAGGTGTGCCTCAAGCAAGCTGCTGCACCTCAGCAGGCCATCTGTTCCAGTCCAGCTCTGGATCTGTCAGGGGTGCCTCATGAATACCATGACTTCTGGGACGTGTTCAGCAAAGCAAAGGCGATCTCTCTGCCTCCACATCATCTGACTGTGCAATCGACCTGCAGCAGGGCACAGTGCCAAGCAAGGGACGTCTATATTCCCTGTACACACCATAAAGGAAGGCCATGGAGACTTACTGTACGTCAATAACAAGTAAACAAGTACATGCAGTCCACAAAGAGGATGAACTCGAGGCAGGCCAGGTGGTCCTTCTTCTTCAGAAGATTCAACCTCTCCCTTTCCTATCCGGCAATGTCAAGCCTGACACCTTGTCCCGTCAGTTCGTGGGGAAGGATGACTCTGCTCCTGTTCCTGACACCATACTTCCAGCTGTCTGGTCACTTCTGTCACCTGGGAGATTGAACAGAGGGTTAAAGCCACCCTGAAGGACCAGCCCAGCCCCAATTCTTGTCCTCCAGATCACCTGTTTGTCCCTCAGCCTCTTAGGTCTGAGGTTCTGCAATGGGTCCACAGCTCCATACTCACCTGCCACCCCGGGATTCAGGGCATGAAGGAGGTTCTGCAGCAGAGGAGGACACCTGGGAGTTTGTGATTGCCTGTCCTGTCTGTAACCAGCACAAGTCCTCATGACAGGCTCCCGCTGGGCTCCTGCAACTGCTACCAGTGCCTCATCGGCTCTGGTCCTACATCTCCCTGGACTTTGTGACCGGTCTACCACCATCCAATGGACACACCACCATCATAACAGTGGTGGACAGATTCAGTAAAATGGCCCACTTTGTGTCCCTGCCCAAATGTCCTTTGGCCGAAGAGACTGCAGAATTGATCCTTCAGCTGTTTCATCAGTCTGTCGTCCGGGTTCCACCCCCAGTCCAACAGCCAAACTGAAAGGAAGAACCAGGAGATAGAGATGGCTCTACGCTGCATGGTCTCCGAGCATCCATCATCCTGGTCAAAGGCATTTATTGTGGGTCGAATACTCTCACAACACTTTGACCAGCTCTGCCACAGGCCTATCCTCATTCCAGTGTCCTCAGGGGTTCCAGCCACCATTTCCTGCTCTCAAGGAGCCATCCTTTGTAACTTTTCACTATGTTGCACCACTTTACTGGAACACCCCAAAAAGGGTCCATTACTTTGAGGATGAGCACAACATGGATTGTGAATTACAGGACAACATTTTGTCTTTTCTGTAATTCTCCATTTATTAAAAGTGATTACAGACCATGTGAGTCAGTTGTAGATCATGTCAGTGGTTAAATCAAAGTAGAACATGATCATTATTAAATAGTAAATGTCTTTGCTGATAAGACACTTCTAAATCAACAGTCTGTTGTTGCATAGATTACTGATCCAGTACAGCAATAGGTTGGTTTAGCCACTGGACCAAGGCTTTCAGGTCATCATACATTTTCAACATAAAACCAAATACCTGTTTAACCTTACTAATAACATCCTTTCCAGGATTTTATGACACCTGCATATTAAGCCAAGTATCCCCAGAGAAACACATTAAGAGCCAGTAGCAGCAGAGCGTTAATGTTGCAGACTCTTCGCCAGAGGGGGTCCTCCTGCAAGGAATTCAGCTCACTGTTTTCAGTTCCTGGAGGTGCGGGGCCAGAGTTCGGACCAGTCAGACCACAGAGCCACAGAGCAGCTCTCTGCCACCAGGAAGCTGGCAAAGGATCAGAGTCATTGCTGAAGTTAGAGTTCACTGGGTCAGAAGTCATCTGGGGACCTGTGAGGTCGATCCTAGGCTCCTGGCTATATCTGGACCACCAGGTCAGCCTGTACAGCTGGGCAGGAGAGGAGATCCAGCACATATGTTTGTTTAATAGTATTTTTTCTTGACATTCCTTTAACTTTAAAGCACAACTGACAATTCATGGTCTACCTTCCAGTTAAGGATATGTATTATGTTCACTATGTGGGAGCTTTCCCACTGCAGTAATCTAACATGTAGCCACTGTCAGCGGTTCTGTTTTTGTTTCCACTGTTCTGCACCTTCTTTGGGGAGAAGTTCCTGGACTAAATTTGAGCAGTGCATAGAAGGTGACACTAAATGTAAGTTCCATATACTTTCATGTGTAATACCTTGCATACCTCTATGAAGGATTAGGCTCTCTAGCTTTCATCAAGGTCATAAGGTAACAGCCTTTGACTGCTGCTGATTCACAGCTTGGATAGCAGCACTGAATACTTGTTTATGGCAGTTTAGGTATTTTTCACAGATTGTTGATGGGTTTATAGATAGTTTCTTCTGTACTTTTCTAGTGTTTCTCATTTCACAGATTAGAACATAAATAAAATTAATGTATGACATGTTCCTTACATGTTCTTTGGGTATTGGGGCAGTGGCCAAGCTGACGGCAGCAATGATAAGGCAGGTGAGACCCAACAGGATGAGAGCAAAGTACAGGTAGTGGACATCAGCCAGGATAGCAGGCCGGTGATCAGGCTGACCACAGGAAGGAGCTACATAGGAGAACTCCAGAACCATGCGGATCAGTCCCACCACTAGGCCAGTCATCAGACCCCAGAATGCACCCTGAGACACACATACACAAAATATTAAATGCAGAGTCATATGGAACTGGCAAAAAAAGACACTGAACTGAAAAGAGATTTAAGGTTACACATTTGCAATCTTGTGCCCCTGTCTTGTAGAGATGTCTGGTATCAAAATCTAGTTTTAATACCTTGAGCAGATGTGTCAAACTCAAGGCCCATGGGCCAAATCAAGCCCATCACTTCATTTTTTTTTATGTGGCCTGCAAAAGCTTTCAAAGACTGTGATTATTGTAAAATACAATGCTTATAGTGCTTTATAGAAGGTCCGTGAATATGTCTCAATTTTGTTGCCTGTGTAATGAAAGCTTTTTGCCACTGGATGGCAGACATTATCTACGAAGTTTTTTGTTTTTTTTTTGTCAGTGATGGAGTTGGGTTAAAAAAGTAAAGTAAGTAAATCATTCCATAATGTCCAAGAAGAAAAAGTTAATGTAGAGGGAAGGTAGTTTAATGAGAAATGGGAGAATGGATACATGTTTGTGTTGAATGGAGACAGATAAAACTATTGCAGACAAAGTCTGAGAAATAGCAGAAAATCTGACGACACAGCTGGCTGAAGAAGCATGTAGTTTTCTGGCTTTGTCATTAGCCAATGACAAAAGGACTGACAATACTGATACAGTGCATCTAGCCATTTTTAAGAGGCCTGAAGACAGACTTGTCTGTCAGTGAGGGGCTTTTGGATGTGGCCACCATGCACATGACGACAAGGTAGAGGGACATCTTCAGTGAGGTGGAGTAGTTAGTAAATTAAATGAAATTACCCTGGGAGAGGCTTATTATCAATGGTGAGTCTGCCATATGTAGTGAGAGAACTGGCTTGGCTAGACTGGTGAAAGAGAAAAAAAGCAAAAAAGCAAACTGCCAAACATCCCTGATAACTTACCTTTCAAAGCTAGTTATTAATTATTATTAAAACTAATAATAATTGAATGCCCTTGGTAATTTAATGGAGCCTAGCTTACTTTACCTAGCATACTGACAAAGGTATGAGAGTATTGCAACAGACTTGATTCATACTGGCTGCTATTATAAACCATTACCATACATGTAGCCCACATATTATCTCACTCACTCTTTTTATTTTCATTTTTACCTTAGTTTTTATTAACTGTTTGAACCCCACCACCACCCCATCTTTGACTAGGGGAATGATCAGAAACAGACAGATGTTTTATATATCAAAAGACTATTAAAGACTAAAACTATTTATAATGAAAACATCCTTCAGTTAACAGAACAGAACATAACAGAAAAATATCCCTCAGTTGAAGGGAATAATGTACTAACATAAAATGTTACTGCAGTTCAGATTACTTCTTTACAACAGTAATTACATAATATTATTACATGTACTTTTTACCTGACTTATTTATTTTTCCCCTACTGAAGTAAGTTTGGATAGACTGCAAATCAGCTGACAGCTTACAGTGAGCTGACTTAAAATTTAGATGTAAATTAGTTGTGTACTCAAAGTATACTTCTCTTACACTTAAAGTATACTTAAGAGTATAACTTTTTTAGGCCAGTTTTGTACTGAAGTTGTACACTTAAAAGTATACTACTAGTACATTTAGTGCATTTAAGTACATTTTACTTAATATATAATAACATAAAGTATACTTGGGAAATATACTTGAACTTTATTTAGGTTTTCCTAATAAAATAAACTTGGGCTATACTTCTTTTTGTAAGGAATGGCTCAGCATAGGACTGCAAACTTTTGTCAGTGTACTGTATTGTTTCAATTTAATGCACTACCTGAGCTTTGTTGTTATATCTGCTTATAGTCAGTTTATTGATCAGTGTTGGCATATTCACATTTATAGGAATGAGGGTACATCTCACTGTCTTGCATGTAACTTGCTAACCTACCCCTTTCAACCTGGCACCTTCTTACTTGGTTTTAAACAAAGGAATATGCCTTTGCTAACCTCCCCCACATGCCATGTCATCAGCTCTAGAGGCCATTTTTTGATTCCACCATCTTGGTTTATGGTAGGGATGTGTACGACTAATTGATTAGTGGATTAGTTGAAACAGTAAGCACAGTCAACATGTTTTTTTTAAAGAATCGACAAAATTTTATTTGACTAACTTTATTTGGTTGGGGGTGGGAGGAGATTTATGTTTTACCTCATAGAGACATGGAACTAATGTTTATGGTTCTGTTTCTGCCCGAGTGTGCACCTGAAGTGGATGAATTATCTACTGAGGTCTCATTAACTCCAAAACAAACGAACAAAGTATGGAAAATGGGTAGAAACACTAAATAAAGCAGTTTCATATTAATAATAATAATAAAAAAACGCTCATGTGACAGCAAATGACAAGAACAAATAACAAATGACTTGGTGACTTGAACAAATGACAAATGACTTGAAATGGTGATTTCAGACGATACGTGTCCTTTTAGCGTTCTCAGAGGAATAGTTGTCAAAGGCTCATGGAAACCGAATACACCGTGCCTTCACGGACCAGCCAGATTGAAAAAAGTACAATGAGGCAGCTACAGCTCTAAAAAAGAACTTGACAGAAGCCAACAAAGTAGCAATTACAACCGCTGCATGGACAGCTCTCACATCAGAGTTTTATGTCACTATCACCTGCCATTACATGGACGGTAACCGGAACATTTCCCGTTCTGTGCTCCAGACTTGCAGCACAGATGAGACACACTGCTGACAACATAACTGCTAGTCTGAGATGCATTGTTGATGTGTTGGGCTTTGGAGGTAAAGTTAGTGCATCTGTGAACTGTTGTTGACTGCTGGGGTGGAGTATAAACCAACTGTAGTCAAAATCGGACACAGTGTGACTGGAGTTCATGTAAAAGGCTGATATTGCAGCATTTATCTTTTACCAACTGCTCTCACAATTCATCAAATATACCCAACTCATTGTGGAAAACCTGCACAGCTGTTCTGTATTTTTCTTTATTCAAAATATATGAGTGTTCCTCTCAATAAATCAAACTGTTTTGGAAACCTATACACACTGTTTACTCAGTCAAAGACATTGTAGAGATCCGAGTGACATGTTTGGGTACAGTGTTACTGTGTTGACTGTGTTGTGTTCAGTTAAGGTTAAAAGGACTTTTACTGCAGTTAGTGAGTTTTCTGAGGATCAGTGAATGTGTGATTATGCCTAGAGGCTGTGAAGCCTGTCAGTCAGTGCAGCCACCAATGGCAGTGATCTATGTGAGATAGCATGCGTTTGGCAAAGAGCAGAGGAGGACTGCTGAGTTAATTTTTTACAAGAGTCAGTTGAGTGCGACTTGTATAGATTGTCAATGCGGTGAGCAGACTCTAGGGGCAGACTTCTGTTGTTTTGTCTGGCTGATTTTGCCAGCACTTTCATTCGTCAGCCTGAGTCCAACCTGAGTCCAACCTGAGTCCAGTCCTTCTGGAGTTTTTCCTTCCCACTCTTCGTCACTCGTCATTATGGGAACTGTTGGGTTTTCTCACTATAATTATGTAAAATCTCAACTGTACTCTGTAAAGTACCTTGAGACAGTGTATGCTTGATCTGGCATCATACAAATAATTGAATTGAACTGGCTTAACACACTGGCATCGTTCACCTCCTCAATGGAGTAAGGTTTTGTCAATATGCACAATCAAGCTAGCATCAAGGAGACAAAGTGGAGAAATCTGCAGAGATGGGAGAGATCTCAACACCAACAACACCAAGAATATGTGGCAAGCAATCCAGAATATCATAGCCCCCACCATGTGTGAGGCCACTTTCCCAAATGAGCTTACTACAGTTTATGCTCATTTTGATCTCAAAGAATACAAAGTCTACACTGCCTCCAGAGGACCTGCCAATGTCAGGATCCACAGTGGATGTGACAAGAATCCTGCTGAGAGTGAATATTGAGTAAAGTCACTGCGCCTGATAACATCCCTTTGGATTCCTCCCAAAGACACTCATTGCTTTTGCATTGAAGACCATTTCAGTGCTATTATTTAACAGACTGAGAAAGGACTTGTCAAGTTTAAAGGGCAAGTTAATATTATAACTATAATATTATAATTTACAGGTTTAACTTGTAAGTGGGCTAATATAATCCAAAGATAATTATTTAAAGCAATTTACACTTACTCGCTTCCATAATTTACTTGCTTTGGATGACATCATGAGTCAAGTGATACATAAAATAATTGTATGATGTAGTATATGTGCGCAACACTATATTTTTAATATAGCTATGTCACAGTTATTCAACAAGACTGCAGAGTTTTTGGAGACAATTCTATGGACTGATAAAATTGGAACTGTTTAGACACATGGACCAGCGGTATGTATGGTGTGAGAAAAGGCAGGCTTATGACCAGAAGAATACCATCACCACAGTCAAGCATGGGGGTGGGTAATTGGTGATGTGGGGATGTTTTTCTGCTGCAGGAACTGGAAGTCTTGACTATGTACTTGGCATCATGGTTTCCCAGAAATATCAGGTCATTTTAATGAGGAAAAATATCTAACCATTTTAAGAATTTAGAATTCCCTTTCACTGGAAGTATAACTTTCCTTTCATGCCAATTGGGTACATAAGAAAGCACCAAGACATAGGTCCAGGCCTGTGTGTTTGACCCCTACAGTGAGGCAATCTGGTGGCTCTGTTACTACTATGGCAATCTCTCTTGGAAAAATTATGTTCCATCCCTCCAGCAGAGTTCTTGTAGAATCAATGCCAAGGTGCACTGAAGCTGTTATTTATATAGACATACATATATACAGCTCTGGAAAAAATTAAGAGACCACTTCAAATTTTTCTGAAATCAGCATCTCTACATGTTTAACAGCCATTCCATTCTAGTGTTGAATTCCAACACAAGCACACCTCATTCTACTTAATGAGGTATTGATTAGGTGAACACCTGAACCAAATCTTGTTTAACAAAGAAAAGTATAAAAAACACTGCTGTGGTCATCACTATCCTCTTGCAATAGGACCAGCTGGATGGCAAAAACAGTGCTAGTAGTACCTCAAAAGTAATTGGTATCAAAAAAATAAGTGCTGACCATGCCAAAAGAGTTGAAAAGAAAAGTTTTGAGTGAGGAAAAGAAGGGTTCAATTCTGGCTTTACTGGCAGAGGGATACAGTGAGCATCAGGTTGCTTCCATCCTTAAAATTTCTAAGACAGTAGTTCATAAGAACAAGGTCAAGCCAGCAGACATTGGGGACAACAAAGCTACAGGCTGGCAGAGGGTGAAAATGACTCTCCACTGACCGGGATAACCATCAACTCATTCGAATGTCATTCAGCAACCGTAGGATGACATCAAGTGACCTACAAAAAGAATGGCAACTGGGGTGAAGTGCACGGCAAGAACAGTTCGAAACAGGCTCCTAGGGGCAGGGCTCAAGTAAGTAAAGCTAGAAAAAAGCCCTTCATCAATGAGAAGCAAAGAAGAACCAGGCTGAGGTTTGCAAAAGACCATAAGGATTGGACCATAGAAGCCTGGAGTAAGGTCATCTTCTCTAATGAGTCCAATTTTCAGCTTTGCCCAACAGCTGGCGTCTAATGGTTAGACAGAGACCTGGATAAGCCTACAAGCCATAGTGTCTCGCACCCACTGTGAAATTTGGTGGCGGATCGGTGATGATCTGGGGGTGCTTCAGCAAGGATGGAATCAGGCAGCTTCATCGTTGCGAAGGATGCATGAATCAAGCCATGTACAAGGTTATCCTTGAAGAAAACTTGCTTCCTTCTGCTCTGACAGTGTTCCCCAACTCTGAAGACTGGTTTTTCCAGCAGGACAATGCTCCATGCCACACAGCTTGGTCAGTCAAGGTGTGGATGAAGGACCACCAGAACAAGACCCTGTCATGGCCAGCCCAATCTCCAGACCTGAACCCCATTGAAAACCTCTGGAATGTGATCACGAGGAAGATGGATGGTCACAAGCATCAAACAAAGCTGAGCTGTTGAATTTTTGAGCCAGGAATGGCATAAGGTCACCCAACACCAATGTGAAAGACTGGTGGAGAGCATGCCAAGACACATGAAAGCTGTGATTAAAAATCAGGGTTATTCCACCAAATATTGATTTGTGTGTGTGTGTGTGTAACCTTTATGTAACAAATGCCATTTTCTAAACCCTAATTGGGTTTATTTAAAAATGGGAAAATTACAAAAGAAAAATAGCAAACGCCAACAGTTGTTGAGGATTTGAGGTGAAATCAGGACCATAAAACTCACCTTTGCGCAACACAAACGGGAAGGACACAGGATGCCACTACACTTGATGATGTTGCTAAAATAACATGGGAGTGCATAATACCACAATAATACCATGGGATGATGAGGTTTAGGTTTACTAGGAATGTGCATGAATAATTGATTAGTTGATTAATCGACACGGTAAACATAGTTTAATGGTCTTCACAGGAGTTATCGTTTTAGTAGTTTCACTTTCAAAATCTGTTTAATAAGGACCAGTGGGCTGTTAACCAACCTGCACTAACATTAGATCATGTTGTTTCTAGATGCCCAGCTTGTTTTTAGGTCATTCTGGAGGTTTTTACTGAGAGCGGAATTGTTTACCGTGGCCACATTGAATAAAGCAGTTTCATGTTTTAAAAAAAACAATGTTTCTCTGCAACATGGACACAGGACGTTGAGAGTGGCTGTTTGCCTCAGTTTGTTTCTCTGATTACTGAAGATGCAGACATCTGATGACAAAAATCCTTCATCTGGTTTAAGATTACATTTACATCAGAAAAACATTTAAGATAACATTATATAAAGTGACGTGATTTGAAACATTCATAAAGCAGTCAAGTGAAAATGTTTAATGTCCAGCCATCCGGCGGACAGCCAGCACTTGCGGATTCATAGTACTGAAACACTCATAGTACCAAAACACACAAACGACAGGAACAAATAACAAATAGCTTTGGTGACTTAAATGATTTCAAACGATATGCAGCTACAGCTCTGAAAAAGATTCTGATGGAAGCCAAGAAAGTAGCAATAACAACTGATGCATGGACAGCTCTCATGTCACAGTCACCTGACGTTACATGGATGGTGACTGGAACACTTCAGGTACTGCGCTTTAGACTCACTGCACAGATGAGAGACACACTGCTGAGAACTAGTCTGAGATGCGTTCATGATGATTGGAGCTTGGGAGGTAAAGTTAGTGCATCTGTACACTACAGTGGAAAAAACATAACTCAACATGACACCATATTATTATCTTTGGTTTGAATGGAGGGCACAAATTAATTATTACGTCACCACTATTGACTTGATTAATCAACTTCAAAAAGTAATTGAAATGCCCATTCCTAGTTTATACTACTGGCAGTACAGTGGAGAGAGAGGACTTTTAGTCAGGCTGCAGGTTTTATTGATTGATTGATTATGTCAGGGTGACCTATTGTTGTTATAATGGATGAACTCACCTTCCTTTGGAGGCAAAGCAAGTCCCCACAACAAAAATCAGTACATTTTAGGGTTTACAGTAAGAGAGAGACCTACCTGCTCATTGGCACGTGGCCAGAAGATAGCCATTAGGAATACAGCAGTAATGGGTGGAGCTAGAAAGCTAGTCACTGACTGGATATAATCAAACAGCTGCCCACTATTGGCTGTTTGGATGACTGGAATCCACATCAGACTCACACACACCAAGACCAGGATGAACACCCTGAAAGACACACAGTATTATTAATAAGTCAGAAATACAGAAAAGTTTCAAAGAGATGAGTCTAATGTCAATGTAAATGGCAACTGAAAGAATAATTTGGTCTTTGGCTGTGTTTGTTTGAAAACATGGCTTTTTAATTTTCCATCATATTGGTGATTTTGCATGTTTGAGCCAAACAACTACTATCTGCTCACACTTACTGTTAGGGCCAGTCATTTACCAAAAATATGCTGCCATATTTAGCTTTTGAAATATTTTGTAGAATTCTCTACATTTCATAGTGTAATGATTAGATGATTCATCCACCTTACAAACTGCTTTGCTTTGCTTTACAAAATGCATTTCTAACTCATGGTAATCATGATGTTGCCTAAAAAAATCTCAAATTGGGACATATTTCCATGGAGATTTAAATTCCCTCTATGTAGTTCTGTGTTGAATCAGTAGCAGGACAGGTATCCTGCCTATGAGTAGTTCTGACTGGACAGACTCTGCTCCATAAAGCAAAGGTGGAATGCACAACTTTGTCAACTTTATTGTGTACTTGGCAAAAGAATACTGATACCAATGAAGTTTATGGTTTCTGGGTTGTGAAAAATGTTGTGGTTGCTACACCTTAGAACTAGCTAATTTTTAGGTTTCCAATAATGCTAGAGCAGCAGCACAGGTTATGGCTCACTGCAATCCAACACATGTGAAGTGATCATTTTACTGTAAGCAAGGCCTCTGTAGAGAGACCACCAAAACAGGACCTTGTCAACAATACAATTATGATTGACAGAAAGATAGATTTTAAAGTCATCAAAGAAAAGAAAGAGAGGAAACTTTTGTTTTTTTATTTATTATGTACCCAGCATTTTTGGGTTACTTATTGTTTCAATGTGGTAAAAACTATAAAAAAAAAAAAAAAAGACTAAATCAAAAATTCTGTATATGGCTGGTCTGCATTGTATTTGCATTCTGCCTAATTGCCTGTTTCAGCACCTCTTCTCCTATTCTCTGTGTTCACCATATATACAGTACTTAATACAGCAGAATTCCCAAGTAAAGCTGCTCTCATTTACAGGTTTTTCAGTTTGAAACAGTGAATGCAGCCCATTCAGACTACATCTACCCAGCAGATACAACCAAGTCATTTTCAAGCTGATTTTCTGCACTGTTAAAACTCTGATTTTATAACTACAATGTGGTCTGACAAAATCACGATACACATGAGCTAAATAAAATGGCTGTGCTGTGATTTTTGATATACTTAAAATTATCAGAGAGTTAGAAGCAACAGAATATTTTTCTTATTTTGCCACTCACAAGGCACACAGCCCTCTGGATAACAAACTGCTGCTTCACTTATCTCACCCCACTCACTGAACAGAGTAGATGTGCCTGTCACTCGCAGGGCAGAGACTATATTCTATGGAAGGTGGAGTTGACACATTTTACAACTGTCTCATTCCTGGGCTTTAACATTTCCCAGAACAGTATCCAGATGGACCACGCCAAGGTCAGTGCTATGGGCAAATGGCCTACCAATACTAGTAGAGGTTGCTGAGGTAGTCAGAAAGCTCCTCTGTTGGTCTGGATGGTGTGCTATCAGGGTATCACACTGCTCAGCCTCCTCAGGAAAGGCTCATGCCAGGGTGCTGGACAGGAGGCTCCAACCAATTATTGTAGGTGATTTTAATATTAATGTGGATATCAACTCGTGGTAATGTGCCAGTTTACAGGAATCTTTTTGATGTACACAAAAGTTAGACATGGAGTTCCACAAGGGTCAGTGCTTGGACCAATCCTCTTCACTCTGTATATGCTTCCCTTGGGCAATATTATCAGGAAACACTCCATAAATTTCCATTGTTATGCAGATGATACACAGCTTTATCTGTCAATGGAACCTAATGAAACCAATCATCTAGCCAAACTCCAAGCTTGTCTTAGGGACATTAAAATCTGGATGACAAGCAACTTCTTACTACTAAACTCAGATAAAACTGAAATCATTATAATTGGTCCTGAACACATCAGAAACAAACTTTCTAATGATGTAGCTCCATTAGACAGCATTGCCCTGGCTCCCAGCTCCACTGTAAAGAATCTGGGAGTCACCTTTGATCAGGATTTGTCCTTTAACTCACACATAAAACAAACTTCTAGGACTGCCTTTTTTCATCTGCGTAACATCTCCAAAATTAGACATTTTCTGTCCCAAAAAGATGCAGAAAAACTAGTCCATGCATTTTACTTCTAGGCTGGACTACTGTAATTCATTATTATCAGGCTGCCCCAACAAGTCTCTAAAGACTCTGCAGCTGATTCAAAATGCTGCAGCACGACTACTGACAGGAACTAAGAAAA